>NW_020454872.1:379099-487009 GCF_003342845.1 Nothoprocta perdicaria | reverse complement strand
ACCCACCGCTCGCGGGGGCGGGCGCCCCCAGCGCCTCAGGAGCAGCCTGAACCGCCCTGCAGCCCCCGGGGGCTCCCCGCTCCTCCGCCGGCCCCCGTTTCTCCCCCGCGCGCGCCGGGCTCCGCGCRTGTACGCGGCGGCTGTTTCCCGTTGCGGCTTCACCTGTGAGCGCTGGCGGGGCCGGCTGCGCGCCGAGCGGAGCAGCTCCCGGCCCTGGAAAGTTGCCGCTGACCGGGAGAGCGGCTTGGATCTGCACAGACAGCCGGACATCCCCCCATGGCCCCCAGAGCCTGGCGGGGGGGCTCCTGCCGCCCGCGGGGTGTCGCGGCCCGCGGCTGCGYGCTCGGGTTGTGGGTCCCGCGTGGGTCGCCCGTGGCCAGGGCTGCTCCGTGCGCCCCGCCGTCCTGCCCTGTCCCTCGTGGCCTCGGCGCGAYGTGGTCCAGCGCTGCCCGCGTCCAGCCTGGAGCCACGGAATGATGCTCCATGCAGCCGTGTCCTCGGGGCTGTGGCAGGGTCGGCAGGTCAGCGCCAAGCGAGGTGGATAGTAGGTGGTGGAAGGAGAGCGTGCGCCTTGGTGACGTGCGGCTCGGGTACCGGCTCGAGGGGACGCGTGGCTCACGCGCTGCCGCTCGCGGCTGCCCCCGGCTTCCCGAGCGCTCCGTGTCTCGAGTCTCTCGGGTGGGTCTCGCCTGGTTTTGGGGGACGGTCTCGGCTGCSCCTCGCTCCATGCTGCTTCATGGATGCGGTGCCTCTGGAAGTCAAATGAAGTGCCCGGCTTGCTCCAGCTGAGCCTGCCGCTCGGAGGCTGGTGCTGTCTCCAGAACAGATGTTTAGCTCTTTTTGCCTTAGACATGGAGGTGCTAGATGCTTTAGGGAGTGATTAGCTCCTCTTTGTGGCTCTCCTTTTGCCGTTTGTTGCCGGCGTGAGGAGCCTCAATGCTGACTGCAGCACGTTGGCTTGGTGTGGGGAGCGGAGAGCCCGGCTTTTGGGAACTTGGTGCAAGGCGCCAGCACCCGAGCACACACGCGCCTTGTGAAATGGCTCGTCGAGCAAAACAGCCACCTCGCTCCGTCTTTCTAACCCTCCCTTGCTTGTTGCAAGAAGATAAAGTAACTCAATTTAGCCCTCGTTGTCTTTATAGTGTTATTTGATGTAATTAATTGTGGAGTTTCCCCCCCGGCTTGTAACAAGTTKGTGCGGTGGAAACAGGTAGCAGATGCTGCTGAAGATCGGCGCGCGATCCAGCAATGTGCTAGAAACAGCTCTGCTGTGCTCCTACCACGCGCCGTCTTGCTCCCCGGGTTAACCCTGAGCTCTCCCTGCCTGACAGACGGCAACTTCCCAGGTTTCAGTGAAATGGGAAAGGGAAACAAAGATCCAGGCTGGATACGGGAGCCTGGAAAAGAGGAGACTGCAACTGCCCTGTGCTCTTTAACTCTCTTCAGCAAATTGCATTAGTACGTGACAAATTGGCTTGCAAAGCAGCTAAATGGAGGTGACATTTGGTGCCGTTTGCCGTGCAGCCCCCGTGGTGTCTCAGGGAAACATGTGTCTTTATCTCCCTGAGATCTCCGCTCCAGCTGCTGCCAGCCTTTCTGGAACGTGCTCTGGGAACCCGGCTCGTGGCGGGATGGGGCCCCAGGCCCTGGCACGGACCTGGTGCCGGAGGAGCCTGCGCCGGGAAGCAAAGAGCAGCCCCTGGGGGAGGCCGCAGGGGAGCCCGGGGGGCTGCCCTAATTGGCCCCTCTGCACCTGGAACCACAATTATGCAACGGGGTTCCCGCCGCGCACGTTGCTCCCGGCCCGTGGTGCTGGATGGCGGGATGCGCTGCCGCTCCGGCCGGGAAGAGGAGGAGGGGACCCCGCGCGCCAGCCCCCACGTTTCCCAACACCCCTCATTATTCAGCTGATGTTTTTTTCATGGGCGCCTTACAAGAAACACAAACAGGGGAGAAAGTGGAAGGCGGTGACACGTTTAAAATACACAAGAAAAGCGCTGGCAGGAGTATAATCGCTCCTACTCCACGTATGAAATATTTATGGGCCTTAAGTTGTGGCAAGGCTCTCTTCCCYGCTGCCTCCACGGAGGCTTCCTGGGGTGGAAGCAGCAGCCGGGCCGGTCGCACTCCGTTAACCAGGAATAACTCGGAGGTGCCGCAGCTCCGGGCCGCCCCGGGGCTGCTGCCTCATGGGCTGCTCCTTCCTCCCCCCTTGCTCTTTTTCTCCCTTTCCCAGGCAATTCAAACAGTGATGAATGGACAAAAATCCCTCAAGGGAAACATTTTTTCACTTAGTTACAAAGATTTCATGGCTAATTAGGGTAAATGTGGTTTTTAGAGTGTTAATCTCTTAACCAGCTTGGCGAGGAGGGCCGTGGCCGCCACCACCACAGGGAGAGGAGCAGGGAGCTCCCAAGTTTGTCTTGGGGCTTAGCCACGGACAAGCAGGGTCCTGCGGCTGTGCCCGCGCTTAACACCACGAGCATCCTGGACGTGACCTATTTACAGCCTCTAATCCCCCCCAGCAGCTCCTGCTGTCCTGGCTCCCAGGGCCGCTTCCCGGCAGGACCTGGAGGCAGCGTCGGCGTGAGGAGCCCGCGAGCTCTTTGTGGGCAGAAGTGGCTCTGCCAGAGCCTGCGGATGAAAAGAAGTGGGAACAAAAGGAGAATCCAGGGCAGGGTTTTGTCCTTGGGAGGTAGAGGCTGCTGCCTGCCTGGGGGCTTTATGTGCACATTCCTTCTGTGCAGTTAATATTTATATATATATATAGCATAGCAGCTCCCATGTGTATGTTTATGTTGCGTATCCGTTATATAGATGTGTTTTCACTCATCACCCAGGCCCCGGCCAGGCAGCGCGGCCGCTTCCCGGCTGGCCCACGTGAAGCCCCGCGGCGCTGGGCCCCGCTCCGCGGCGACGCGGCACCGAGAGCCTGGCGGGCAGGTGGTGGCAGCGAGCGTGACATTCCTGCCGATCCCGCTAGAGGGGCCTCCGCGGAGGCCCCGCTCGGCGCCGCGAGGCCGCYGCGCGCGCCCGGCCTCTGCGCGGCTGCAGGCGCCGCTGCCGAGCGGGGGTGCGGGGTTGGCTGCCCCGGGGGGCACACGGGACACGCAGGTGCYCTCCCTCCTCGGGCTCACGGCTCCCGTTCCTGCTGCCAGCGCCGCTTCTGCAGCCTTGAGCCGAGAGGCGCAGCAAGAAGCGAGATAAACGTGAACGTTTAGTCCCGCTTCGCCGAGGCTGAAAGCACGTCCTGAGCAGGAGATAAAAGGTGTCGGAGACGCGTTCTGTAACAGCAGCCACAACAAAGTCGAGGTTGTGGTGAAGGCTGCAGGGAGGCCCTGCATGTGGGAGGCCCCGCGACTGCGGGGGAGGCTGGGGGCGGCCGAGCCCGGCGCGTGGCAGGACCGGGAGCTCGCGCCGTGCCGTGCCGGGACCGGGAGCTCGCTCCGTGCTGGGGAGCGGGAGCTCGCTCTGTGCGAGGCYGTGCTCCGCTTCCCCTGGCGCGGGTTAAGGGAAGACACTTGTTTTGCTGTCAGCTCTTGGCCGGCTGTTAAAGGCACTCGGAAAAGGGCCGCTCGAGTTCGCGCGGCGGCGGCGACAGGTCGGAGTCGGGCTCGGGAGCCCTGCCTGCCCTTTACCTTGGCTCGGGAAGTGGCCACGGCAGGGAAAACAGGAAGGCCTGGKGCAGAGCCCGGCCGTGCGGCGGGGCCGGGAGGAAGCTCGTCCACCATCCACCTCGCAGCGCCCGCAGACCCTGCTCCAGCTCGGAACAAGTTGCTCCTGTTATTTCCAGGCTCGGTGAGTGTGGGAATACGTSCCTCCTGGAGACATCTGCCCGTGGCTTGTGCTTCGTCACGGATTTACATCCCTGGGGATCCCTCCTGCACTGTGCAGGGCACACCAAGCAACGGGAGCCCAGGCCCCCAGTGCGGGGCATCTATTGAGGGAAGAGCAGAACAAGAAGGGGCTTTGGAGGTGTCTGGAGGGGGATTGGAGGTGTCTGGAAGGGAGTTGGAGGTATCTGAGGGGTTTGGAGGTCGGCACCACATCAGCACATTTAGTGGCCTTGAAATGCTGGGTCCAAATGTGTGAGGAACCAGAAGCAAACTCGAGTTTACAGGAACCTGATGCTGGATATAGGTCGCCCATTCTGTTGTCTAAGCAGGACCATCAATTTTAGGCGTTCAAAAATGAGCTTAAACTCCAAGATCTTGAGACAGCCTTTTAATACATCAAGCAGAAAGGCCATGCACTCCTTATTTGCTTTCYGGACTTGCAGTTTGTCTTGTCAAGATTGCCTTCGTGACCCATGGTGGGTTTCCTTGGCAGAAGTGGAAAGCTGAAAGAGGCTATAGGAACCAGCTTTAGGAAGAGCCAGTGCTCGCTGCACTGCTGAAAATTCCCAAGCCGTGTCCCTGGAATGGGCCATTTGCCTCTTTGTGGAGGATATTGCGGAAGCAGCAGGTACCACGAGCTGCAGCAGGTTGGTGGCCCGTGCAGGTAGCCAGAGAGGAGGATTCGTGCGCAGCTGGCTCCTTGGGCCCTGTGGCTGGATGCATTTATTGGGGTCAGCAGAAAAATGGTGCATTGGCTGCRCAGCAGGGATGTCCCAATGGAACCCCATAAAACACGGGGCTGGCTCCTCTGCTCGCCCCTCTGCCAGGTACCCTTGAACCTGTTGAAAATCCAGGCTTTGTTGSGGACCCCACTTCATCAATTTAACATTACGGAGGTATCGGCTGTTGTTGTACAGAAGTTGGAAGGGCCAGATGAAAAGCGCTTGCAGTGGGTGATCTGTTGGGCCGAGAGAGCAACAAAAGCTTCGCTCAGGACTGCTTCTTTCCAGCAAGTTGTTGTCAGGTTTTCCAGGGAGTTGGCGAGGAGTTAATGGCAGCAGGGCCGAGGGCTGCTCTTTGATCACTGGCCCGCGCCAGGCCTGGCTCATGAGGAGCCTAATGGTGCAGGAATCGTGTTAAAGACCCATTTGGTGCTAGCAGGTTTGGACGGTCCTTAAAATCTCATAGCAACCGAGGAGCAGGAACAAGCACTCCGGAGTTCATTCGGAGAAAGCCGTAGGAGCCCCTTTGCTTGTGCAGGGCGGGATAATACAGCACTGATATAAGCACTTGCATAACTTGGCTTTTCAAGGCCTGAATTGTGTGGCGGGGCAAATCCGCTACATCAGTTCCACCAAATAAATTTTCTGACTTGGAGCTGGTCGCAAATTGTCCGGGGCTGAGTTGAGAAGTGCTAGAACTAATTCCCAGAGTCTCTGCTTTTGTTTCTGTCTTTTTAAGCATCTTCCAAGCCTCTTGTATAACTTGCCTTAAAGAAGAGCAACATGCTCCGTGCGGGGGGTCACGGGAGGCTCCGGAGCACAAAGTCGGGTGGCATTGGGCTGGTTTTGCAGGTCTTCCCTCCGAGAGTGAATTCAGCACCATACTTTGTCTTACTATTCATCTCCTTATGAAACAACTTGTAAATACAACTTGGGTCTTGGTAAATGGAACCTGGTTTGCTTTTAAGGAATAATGATTTTTGGTAGTCGATAAAGAGCTGGCTGCTTTTAAAATTTTCTGTGCTGAGCAGCCCAAAAATGTGCCGTGTGGAGTGAATACCAATACTGATTCAGAAAACATGGGAATATTTTTAAAGTTGCAAAACTACACATTTTTTTTGAGAGAAGCTCAAGCTGAAAAGTCTGTAGAGATTTATTTTTTGCCGTAAAAATTATGGCTGAGATATACAGGCAATTTCGGATGTTCATGTTAAAAATACTGTATTCAACATCCACGGTGGGACCTCTGTTTTTTCCAAAGGCTGTGGAATATCTAGAAGCCCCCGTAAGGCAACTGCTGCAAATGGTGGGCAGACTCCGTGATGGAATGATGGGAAGGCCATGGAACGCAGATTCCYGGATTCTTATTCCTGGGATTCTTCTTCCCGGGAGTGCACGCGGGGATTGGGAGCCGGCGCCTCCTCTCGCATTGTTCTGCGTGAGCTGCAAATAGCTGTGGGGAAACAAACAATTTTGACTTAATTTCCTTCTCCTTTTAARATTAACAAAAAAAAGCCCCTAGAAACAGGGCAAATTTTAACATGAGGCAAAGTGAAATATTGGCTCATTTCGTCATTCCAGACAAATTCCCTTGCATTCTCTGCAAATTGCCATTATAAACAACACACTTTGCCAGATTATCTCCACCAGCCATCTTGTTCTGAAGAGGATATAACGTTAATTTCCTCGTGGCTTAGTTTTTCTCACATATTTGAGGTTGGCTGATGGTGCTGTGACCTCCAAGGCGGGTCGCGTGGAGCTTGTGTCTGGAGGTGACCAGTTCTTGGCTGCATGGAAACTCATCGCCGGCCATGGAGGGTTTCTTTAGGCCAAGCCTCTGGATCCTGTGGTTTCAGTGGGASTTTGCTGGCTCTCAGGCTGTGTATAGTGCAGAGCAGCCTTGGTGCAGCCGCCCGGGGTCCCGTGGAGCCAACGGGGCTGCTCCGCTGCCGGCGTGATAGGGACCGGGATAGGGAGCACTTGTGCTCTGCGACGGGAGCAGGGCCAGAGCAGGCGGCTTCCGCCAGGAGCGTTGAATCCACGGGTGTGCTAGGAATTGTCGGACTTGCTGCATTCCCGTGAAATATGGCCTTACAAGTCCTTGAAGGATTTATTGTTTTCCGGGCACCGCTGGATCTAGTCCGATAGGCTGGATATAGGAAGGAAATGACTCAGTTGCTCTACAGACAAGTGCAGCTTTGAAACTCGAAGGGGCAGGAGACAGCTGAGAGGCTGCTGCTCATTCCCAGCCGGAGCCGGGCTCTTCCCGTCCGGCATTCCCGTGTGCCTCATGCTTGAGCTGCACCGGAAAGTGGAGGGAACTTCGCATTCAGCAGGACACACCGAGGGATTCGGARCTTCAGGATGCCCGGGCCCTCTTGGCGCTGTGTCCTGCCTTGTGCCGTAATTCCTGGCTCCTGTCAGATGTGGATCCGAGCAAATGCCTTCTCCAAGCTAGTGTTAGCTTGGTTGCAGAGAGAGTTCTTAAATGACAGCGAGATCCTTACCAAAGAAACGAGAGTCAATGTTAAAAATAAAGGAAACAAGACAGCTTGTTTCATCTAAACAGAAGGGTTATTAAACAGGCTTGAATTAATCAGCGATCTGCCAGAGCTCTGAAATTGAAAAGCAGGGCAGAGGAGCATGGCGGGGCTGAGGGGAAGGAGCCGCTTTCCCGGGGAGGCGTCGCGTCCCGGTGCTGTGGGAGAGGAGACGACGCTCGGCTGGCGGTGGCACCCGTGGGTGTCCGGGCTGCGCCGCCTCGGGCATCAGTCCGCTCCAGGGTGAACAGCGCGGGCGACGGGCAGTGCGGGCTCAGCGAGGCTGCCGCCTGTCGCCTTCGCCCGCAGCCAAGGAAGCAAGCGTAAATGCTTTACGATTCCTGGGATTTGGGCATCTCAGAGCACTTTCGGAAACGCGTCAAGCACCTCAGTGATGCACTTCAAGGCCAGGCCTGGAGAGGCAAAGGAATCGCTAACGCAGAGGCTCGTTGTGCTTAAGAGCACGTCCTGGCACGGGAGCAGCCTGGAGCTTGGCAGCCTCTGAAGGATTCCCCGCTGCCGTGCCGCCTTCTCCCCCATTAGCCTCGTTCAGGTTTGTCGCTAATTAAGGTCTTTCTGTTACCACATTCCCCCTCTCCAAATTCCTGGTGGTGGGATGGGAGAAATAACTTCTTCTGCAGTGGGAATCCCAGCGTCTTGAGCGGGACGTGCTGGAAAGGAACCCCTCGGACTGCACACTCCTGACCTTCCCTCCTGCGTTTCATCCCGCCATGTGGAGCCAAGCAGCCTTCCCTTGAGGTTTGACCTGGCCCTTTTTGCTCGTGAATCAAAATGACCACAGAATGCTTTTGGATATCACATGATAACTAAACATGATAACATTATCACATGGTAACTAAGCCCATTCTGGGATGGGGTCGTCGTGTGACTGGTCGGCAGTGTCCACGCGGGGTGGCCGTGTCTGAGTGTGCACATAGACCACTGCATGTTGTCAAGAATTTCAGCGTGCTGTTGGCCAAGTGAAATCAGAGCTGCCCGGCTGGGGATTCAGCATTTCGGGAGGTAATTTTAACAAATGCACTATTTCCTGGTTTACTTAGGTAAGAGCACGGTGGCTACTGTGTAAATACATCTGGCGGCCGCGGGGAGCACTGGGGATAGCGAGCGGCGCTCGCTGCACGGGGCTGGCACGGCCAAGGCATTTCTCTTTCAGGATTTTTGTTTAATGGAGTGGCTGGGGACCCATTTAATTTGAAGCCAGGGTTCTTCACTTGCCTGTGGTGCGCTTGGAGCGAGGCCAGGAGAAGCTGCTGCTTATTTTTCTCCTCCGGTTCGGCGGCCGCTCTGTGATCTTCCTGGTGCTGAACGGTAACACGCTCTTGTAATAAACTGCAGCCGGGAGTCACCTGGGGAGAGCAGGGCTGGAGCGCGGGAGATAAAACTCCAAGCTTTGCACAGGGACCTCTCCACTAGCCGTGGGCGAATTGTTTAATCTGCTCGTATCTAAGGTCACTGGCCATTAAATTCTTTTTTTGCTGGGGATAGAGTCCATTAATAAATATGCGATGCTCAGATACACAAGTGATGTGGGGCTGCATAAACCTCAGTCCACCCAGGCTTGAGTGAGACGCTATTAAAAGCATTTTCTAAGGGAAAAGTGGCATAGACTGCTTGGAGAGGCAGTGGACTCTATTTTTGGAGGCCTTTAAGGATGAGTTAGGCTGACATCCCTTGGGAATGATAGCTGCACAGGGCTTTCTAACTTGAATTTTATGATTTACTGTTATCCAAAGCCATTGACATGCTGATACAGGTTTGAAAGAAACTGCGACTTCCCCAAACTTGAATAAACCATTTAAGATACTTAAAAAGTGATGATTTTTCCCTTCCCTTTGTATCCTGCTTCAAAGCAAGCAGGAAAATATGGGGTCTGTTCTATTCTGTGCACCAAGATGGTGCCGCCCTCCTGAATTCCTCTCGGTGCCTGTGCAGAATGAAGTCCTCTTGCCTGCACCTTTCCCATTGAAGCAAGCTAATTTAAAAGCCATTTTGCAGCAGTGTGCTTAAAGCTCAATAGCTGCCAGCTGTAGTTTCTAAGATAGCAGGTGTAGAAGTATCAGCAGAGCCGAAGGAGAAGGTGTCTGCATCCTGCCGCGTCGGGATCGGGATGGGGCTGGGGGGTGCATTTGCGGGTCCGTGGGCACCCTGGGGCGCTTGCGGGTCCGTGGGTGCAAAGAGGCCCCTCCTTGGGTCTCTTTGGAGGATTTGGGACGAAGAGGAGACTGCGCGGGGCGCTGGTAGCTGCCCTGTGCCACCCGCGGGAGGTTGCACCGAGCCTGCCCTGCTGCCTTTCCTCCCTACCCCAGACCTGCTGGCACGCGGGAGCGACGGAGGGGAAGAGGCAGCTTGTCCGGTACGCGTTGTATAAACAACGTGGCCAGCGTGGGCAGCGGGAGGCAGCTGTGCGTGCAGCCCACGCGGGCGGGCTCCTTATCAGGGAAATGCCTTTGGGCTCTGCGCGGCGGTCCCTTCCTGCGCCCCGGCCCGCGGGAGGCAATAGCCACAATGCTGTGTTTCGCCCTCCCGGCTCTTTCTCAGCAGGCTGCCCACGGGCCCGTGGACACGGTGGCAGGGACAGGCCGTGTGCGGGGACGCCGAGGCCACCGGGGCCCAACAGGCGCCAAGCTAAAGCAGGGGCAAAGAGCTGGATTTTGCCCCCAAGCCATGGGGCTCAGCATCATGGGTGGCAACGGGGTAAAACCAAATAAAAGCCCTAAGTCAAAGCAGGGCTGCTCAGAGCAATGCCAAGGGCCAGGCTCAGGCAGCCGGGGCTGCTTCTTCCCCGGGCCCGTGCGGCTCTAAACACCCTTAGCTTTGGCAGTAGAGTGGGGAGCGCTTTGTTGTCCCCTCTCCCACCGAGCCGGGGGACAGCGGCAGCTCCTCGCGGGGCCGCCTGGCCCGGGATGCCTCTCCCAGTGGATTTCGCATCTTTCCCATCATCGTGGCGCCGGTGAGAGGCTGGTCAGAGCCAGGAGATGGGGTGAAGTGAAGGGACCCGCCAAGGCAGGGCACGGTGGTGGCCAGCGAGCGGGGACGTGCCAGTTCTGCTCCGTGGAGGGAGCGCAGCTGCGGTGCTGATGACATCAAAATTGTGCCTTTGATCCATCATTTTCCGCGGGAGATTCTCTCCTTTTTTTTTTTTTTTTTTGCTTTAATTTTCCTTTTTTTTTTCTAATGTGCATAAAATAACACTAATGACAAACTGTGGTGCCTGTAAGTGAGTGACAGCTGAAATGAGAGAAATGACTAATCATGCCTCCTGAAGACCTGTCGCAGGGAGATTAAATGAGCCCTTTTTTCTTCCCCCCTAAATGAGAATCATGGGCATTTGAATAATAATATTATAGTCTCCATTAGGATGACAGTGGGGGAAAAAAATCAGCTCAGACCTGTGATTATTCCTTCAATCTAATAATTATTTAAATACCAGATAACTCCTTTCAGCCTAATTGAGGCCTTTCAGCTGCTTGGGTTTATATTGTGTCCCTGAATTTACACTCTCTTTCACCTCGTGTTACTAATAGCTTCAGATTGCTTTTTAAGGCCACATTTTAAACTCTCTTCCATTTTTTTTTCTTCTTTAATGGTCAAATAGCGCTAAGGTTAGAGTTAAAATGCCCCCCTCTGCCCTGGTGCTGCTGTTTAACTGCAGCAGCTGCTCTGAGGCGCCGGTGCTGTGGGGACGGCGGCGGCCCGGGGAGCAGGATCATCCCGTGTCCGTGCGCCTGCGGAGGGGACAGTGCCAGGCAGTGCCCGGTGGCCTCCGGCCGCTGCTTGGGTGCGTTTGAATGCACGTTTCAGGCACGTCTTGCTCCGGGTCTCCCCTTGCTGTTTGCAAAGCCTCTGCAAGCCGCGAGGTGCGCGTGGAAGCCGCCCTCGAGCCGGCACCTCTGCTTTGCCAAGCCTGCATTGGGTTTCGTGCTGCTTTGGAATGAAAACCCCGTAGGGAAAGAATACAGAATCGCCGCAGTCGAAGGGGAGGCTGCCCTCGGCCCCTGCGCATGCAGCGTGTTTGACTCCCGCTCGCGCTGCTCTTTGCTCGGCTGGCCGCGGCACCGCTTGGCTTTCGAAAGCTCTGCGCAGGAAAAGCCGTTTGTGCTGAGCTTTAGAGCAGCGGCCCCGTAGGAAGGAGAACTCCCTGGGTAAGGTCTTTTACTTTCTAGACTTCCCTTCCGTGCTAGAGCCCTCTGCCCCAGGAACGCCCCTTCCTTGATGGGAATATAGCAACTGAGGTAAGCGCTATTTCGGTCGCCTCTTAGTGGAGGCACATTTTGGCCTTTGAGGAATTCCTGCTTGGGCTGCTCAGCCCCGGGCCCTTTCCTGAGCGCTTCGACTGCGGCTTTTGCTGCAGGGCCGGGTTTTGGTGCGGCCGGCCGGGCTCGGAGCAGCTGCTGGTGCCTTGATCGCTCACTGGGGCTGTTGTACCCGTGGTCTTGGGTTTGGTAGATGGGTTTGGGCTTCCTCTGGTTTGTTCTTTACGTGCTGCTGTGCGCGCCCTGCATGCGGGTCTCCAAGGCGGCAGGATGCTCCGGCCGGCGGCGTCTCCACGCGCCCGGGCTCTGCAGGGTCCCACTTTGGATGAACCGTCACTTTGTGCCGGGATAAAGCAGCGCTTGGAGCCGAGGCCGGGGCCGCCAGCAGCACCGCTGGGACGGAAGGGTGGATGAAACGCGCAGCCGGGAGCCGCAGGCTGCGCCTTCCCGAGGCGAGCGCCGCTTCCTAAGGAAATTCCAGCCTCCTGAGTCCTCATGCCGCCCGGCAGCCTCGGCCCCACCAGCACTGTTGCTTTCCCGTGGTTTTCCAGGCTGTGCTTCTGTAAGTGCAAGCAGTGAGGAGGAGGATGGCCCTGGTGACCCTCCATGAAGGGCTGCACGCTGGTGCGTCCATCCCTGCGTGCCCAGGATGGGTGGAAGGGGACACGCCGCCGTCAAGGCGGTGGAGCACTTGGGTGCCGATGCCTTCCTGGCTCTCCCTGTGGCAGCACGTTCCTTGAATCCACCCTCACGTCACTCCCCGCTCCTCTGGTTTGCTGATTTAGTTGTTATTTTTCTGCTCGTTGTGCACATTTTCCTGTGCCGCTCTCCAGGCCCTGCCTCCTACAATGTGCAGAATAGGCGTCTGTCTCCTCTGCTTTGCTCATCTATCTCTGGAGTTTCCTCCTTGCTACGTGCACAGTCTCCCTCGTCTCATCCGAGAGGTTTTTATCGTGCTGAGCTGCTGTCTGTAGGGGTTTCAGGTGCTTTGTGGTGGGAGAGGGATGCAGTAAAATGCTTTCCCCAAGCAGACACTTGCATTTAAACCCAAGCTCTTCTTTCACACCTCGCTTGCAGGTAGATTTTGGGCAGAGCTCTGCAATGGCCTGAGCTGCCCGAGGGCGCCCGGGCTGTGCAGGGAGGGAAGGGCTGGTGTTCCCGTTCCCGGACCGGCTCTTGTGCGCCGCGCCGGGACACCCTGGCTGTTCATCTTGCTGCAGGTCCCTGGGACACAGCGCCCAAGCTGCTGCTTTGTGTGGCCTTTAGTCATCGCCTGAAGTTTCTCTGGAGCAGGAAATTCGTCCAGGCCATTTAAATGGGTGGTTTCTGCCCTGCACGCCGTGCAGCTGGTGTTTCGCGTGCGCCTCTCATCACTGTGTCTGCCTGGCTTTCCAGCAGAAGGGATCGGCAAGGACTGGGGAATATTTTGGGCCGGGAAGCACCTGTATGGGTGTTTCCGAGCTCTGGTTAGTGGGGGAAAGCGGCTGCTGCTGCCTTCCTTGTGTGTGTGCTCAGTGCACTTGCCTGCCCGAGACTTCTACCCCAGGTTATTAAATTAAATCATAGAGGATTTAAAGGTAGAAACCACCTCTTATTTGCTCTGTTTCTTCCAACAACATGCCCTGCAGGAGACATCCTTTTAGCCAAGATTGCAGATTGATGGTTGGGTGTGTGAACTGCAGGCTTTGTCTTGGGCTCGGGCTGATTATCCCCTCCCATGGCTGAGCCGAGTACATTATAAACAGCTAAACCACATAACAAATTAACACGCAGAGCCTCAACCAAGTGGCAAAGCGTCAGGACTGAACTGCTTACCAATAAGTAAGGAGACCTGCTTAATTCTTGTTGGGCTCAGAGACGTCCTCACTTTATCTCAAGGACTGTATAATTAAATCGCCTCCTTTGAGTTCTCTCTGCAGGGCAGCCTGGTCTAATCCTCTGCTCTGAACGTTGTTTTCTTTTTGCTTTTCCCTCCAGAACCATGTGAGGAACATTGCTGGGGCAAAGGACGAACGCAGGGAACGCGGCCGCTTGCCTTTCCCAGGATGGATCGGAGGAAGAACTGGCCTCGGCTACTGGACTCGGACGGCTGCTCGGTGGCCTTAGTCTGTCTCTTCCTGGCCTCGCTTTCCCGCAACGTCTCCAGCAATGCCTTGTTCAGCACCTTCCACTCCGAGAACCGGGACTGGACCTTCAACCACCTGGCTGTCCACCAAGGCACCGGAGCCGTCTACGTTGGGGCCATCAACCGGGTTTACAAGCTCTCAGGGAACCTGACCATTTTGGTGGCTCACAAGACGGGTCCTGAGGAGGACAACAAGTCTTGCTACCCGCCGCTCATCGTGCAGCCGTGCAGCGAGATCCTGACCCTCACCAACAATGTCAACAAGCTGCTGATCATCGACTACTCTGAGAACCGGCTGCTGGCTTGCGGGAGCCTCTACCAGGGCGTCTGCAAGCTGCTGCGCCTGGATGACCTCTTCATCCTGGTGGAGCCGTCGCACAAAAAGGAGCACTACCTCTCCAGCGTCAACAAGACGGGCACCATGTACGGCGTGATTGTGCGCTCCGAAGGCGAGGACGGGAAGCTCTTCATCGGCACGGCCGTCGACGGGAAGCAGGATTATTTTCCCACCCTCTCCAGCCGCAAGCTTCCCCGGGATCCAGAGTCATCAGCCATGTTGGATTATGAGCTGCACAGTGACTTTGTGTCCTCCCTTATCAAGATCCCCTCGGATACGCTGGCCCTTGTTTCTCACTTTGACATCTTCTACATCTACGGTTTCGCCAGCGGCAATTTTGTCTATTTTTTGACTGTCCAGCCAGAGACGCCCGAAGGAGTGTCCATCAACTCCGCCAGTGACCTCTTCTACACGTCTCGTATTGTCCGGCTCTGCAAAGATGACCCCAAATTCCATTCCTATGTGTCCCTGCCCTTCGGCTGTGTCCGAGGGGACACCGAGTACCGCCTCCTGCAAGCCGCTTACCTCTCCAAGCCGGGAGACGTGCTGGCCAGGTCCCTCAACATCACGCCCCAGGAAGATGTCCTCTTTGCCATCTTCTCCAAGGGGCAGAAGCAGTACCACCAGCCGCCGGACGACTCGGCGCTCTGCGTCTTCCCGATCCGTGCCGTCAACGCGCACATCAAGGACCGCCTGCAGTCCTGCTACCAGGGGGAAGGCAACCTGGAGCTCAACTGGCTGCTGGGCAAGGACGTGCAGTGCACCAAGGCGGTAAGGGAGCCAGGGGCTGGACTGAGCACCCCGACGGGCACAATCCACCTTACATTTCAGTGCCTCAGTTTCCCTGGGCACGGGCAGCTGCAGCAGCCCCTTTTCATCTTTAATCCTTATTGTTATCAGACAGGCAGTTATGACAATGAAAGGAAGAGATAGTTTTGAAGTAGATGAATAGCCCGCTACTGTTGGAAGTGCTCTGCCGTTCCCAACCTCAGGCTCTAAAAATCCGAGGAAGCCGGAGGAAGGCTGTCCTGCCCTTCCCGCAGCAGGAGGCTGCTGCAAACAAACTAACAGGATAAATACAAATGACACTTGCATCTTTTGTGTTTTTATTCAGCTGATTTCTTTAATCTTGATTCACATGCAGATTCTTCTGACTTGAGAATCCCTGGGGCCTTCTTTTGCCAAGCATATTAAATTTGGCTGCTAGGAGATGATAAACGTGGGTTAAATGAAGTACAGGGAAGTGGAGAGGAGCTAGAACGCTGCCTAGCACAGCGGAGAGTCACAGGCAGATTTTCCCTGCTCAGTTGCAACCAGATACCCTGAACGCTTGGTAGTTAACATCCCCCATGGGAAAATGAGTGAGTAGAGCTACCGCTGTCACAGTGTCACAGCTGCCACCCCTCCCACAGCCCTGCCACCTACTCCGCGTAGGAATTTACTCACTCTCAGCTAATATCACTTGATAACACTTAGCTGCTAGTGTCTTGATGCTCCCCTACTGGGGGCGAGTGCTCCAGGGAGAAGCCAGTGCCCGTATTCTCTGTACTGTGGAGGGAAACTGAGGCACAGTAAGGAGATCTCTGCAACTAGGTAGTGGCAGAAACAGGACATTATCTTGGGCTTGTGGACCTCGTGTTCTCCACTGGAGGCTCTGCCTGATGGCAGCGCTTGGGTGGCAGCCTTGGCCTGGCCCTCCTGCCCATGATTGCCCTGCGTGGGTAAGTGGGAATCCTGCCCTTCCATGACAGCCCATCCTGCGCCTTTCCACAGCCACGTACTGGCTTGGGAAAACTCTCCAGCAGCTCCAGAATTAAAACGTGCCGCGGAGCTGGGCTGCTCGTGCGAAAGGAGGCGCCCGCTGGCAGAGGGAGCCGAAGGAGCAGCTTCCACCTCCTCTGCAAGCTGCCCAAGCCCCCTGCCCTGCTTGGTGGCAGCAGGACGTGCCCTTGTTGTTGTGAACGGTGTCAAATGGGATGCGATGGGCTGGGAAGGTGGCGTCTGGGCGAGTGAAGGTTGTTTCTTGCTCACCGGCACGAGGGGAAAGTGCTTTAACCCTCAGCTCGTAGGTCAGGGCTGCTGCTGCTGCTTCGCTTTCAACTGCTGGGATGAAGGAGATAAGGACAGGGAGGGGGATGCAGGAGAAGCAGCTCAGACGTCGTGGCTGTGATCTCTGAATGGGCTCGTGTGGTCTTCAAAGGAGGCCTGTGCTCACGTGGAGATGTTTGAGCACCATTTATAGCGCTTAGCACCTGTAAGAATCAGGGCCAGGGCAGATGAAGTGCAAGGAGGAGCCGGCTGCTGCACAGGCCTGCACGCACAGGAGCAAATCCCTGAGAAAGCTGATGGGATCTGAACCCTATGGAAACGTTCGCACCGTGCGCGGGCCGGCAGGAGGGCAGAGCCTGGCGGGGTGGCTGCACTCCCGCGCCGCTCACGCTCACCCGCTCCTTCTCTTTCCAGCCGGTTCCAATCGATGACAACTTCTGCGGGCTGGACATCAACCAGCCCCTGGGCGGGTCGACGCCGGTGGACGGGGTGCCGCTGTTCAGCTCCAGCCGGGACCGCATGGCATCCGTCGCCTCCTACGTCTACAACGGCTCCAGCGTGGTGTTCGTGGGGACCAAGAGCGGCAAGCTGAAGAAGGTGAGCGCGTGGCGGCGGCCCCGAGAGCCGGCTCGGCCGCGCCGCCTTGCCGAGCAGCCTCTGGCGCGTTGGCCTCGTGTGCCAGCTCTTGCTGCTAGCAACAAGAGGTGATGGTGGTGAAGCCGACCGGGGTGTTGTCTTCCTCGCTTCCTCGGAACTGCTGTTTCCAGCAAGTGGGATGCGGAGTCTGGTCAGGCCCCGTCACGCTGCTGTTGAGAGTGGCCTACGCTACTCGTATCTCAAAAGTCCCACGTTTAAAATGAGTCTAAAAATGGACTCGTGGAGGTGTAGGCAGGTGCTTTCGTGTGGCCCTGGCTTTCGGCTGTGCTAGCTCATGAGTCTTTGCAAAAATCTGATCTGGCTTTGGCGAAACTGGCTTTATAGCTGCTGCTCTGGAAAACAGAGGCTCTTCCACTTAACCTGCAATGTAAATGCGAGGCACTGGGTGAGAGCCCTAAATGCAGATGCTTCCAGCTCCAGCGAAAGAGTTAACAAATGTAATCAACAGCAGGTTGTTAATTTTTTTGTGTCCTTAAGCAGCAGGGAATTTCTTTCTCATCTCTCCAGGAAGGTACAAGGACAGGCAGATATTACAGTTGAATCTCTGCATCATTTTAATTACATCAGCTCATTAATATTCATTCAGCACTTTACAAGTGCTGAGTAGTAGTAAATGAGGTGCCTCCGTGGGGCCTGCCGCGTGGCAGCGGGGCAGGCTGGAGCACTGTGGGGCCAAGGCAGCCTCCCGGTGCCGCCTGCCCGGCCGCCTGCGCTGCTCCCTGCGGCTCCATGAGTTTTCCAGCTAAAACAGAGGTGCCCGCAGCGCGTCTTGGGTGCCAGTGCTGGCAGCTCCAGGGAGCTGCTCTGGTTCTCACAGCTCCTGGTGCCAGGGGGATGCAGGGAAGGTGCCTCCTTTAGAGACACGTGCAGCAAACAGCCTGTGTCTGTGCGTGGGTGTTTTCTGTGGCGAGCAGAGTTGCATCCCATCAGTTATTTAGGATTACAGGAGACGCATCCTCACCTGCGTGGTTTAATTCTGGATGTGCTATTCCAACATGGAAAACCTCCCCAAACTTCCACCTTTTCCATGCAGAGCAGAGCTACATGTGTCAATCCTTCCCACTCTGTGTGTGCTGGGAGTGGGGGAGCTGGGGAAAAAGAACTAAGGGCAACAGCTCAAGTTTTACCCGCTTGAGCCAGTGCTAAACAGGTGCGGAGAAAATCAGTCCATGTCTCCAGTAGGTTGGCCCTTGGCGTGCGCTGCAGTCAGCCTCTCGTGGCACCTGCCGGGCATCCCTATTTCACATTTATTGCCGTTGTCTGCAGCGGGTGAGACTCAGGCGCCTCCTGTTAGACATTCCTGTCTGCACATTTGTGAAGTTTGTTCCCTTTTGATGTGTGGGTTTATGTTTTTGTATGGCCTAAGAGAGGAGCAGCTTCGCGCGGAGCTGCGGGTGCGCTCGCTTGCAGAGGAGGCACCGCGGAGCTGTTGGGGAGGTGACAGATTGACGTGAGGGGGGGACGTCCAAGAATAGAGTCCCCTGGAAGTTGGCGGGTGGTTGGGCTGCTCGGTGCCGTAAACACATCCATGTCTCTCCTTCCCCTTGAGCAAGGTGAGGACAGTAAAAGCACGGACCCCTCTGCAAAGAGCCGGCTAAACCCCTCGTCTGCCCCCATCGCCGCCGCTGCCCACGCACCGGGGTCTGAAAGCTCTCGCACCCGTTCCCACTGCCACCACTGCTGCTTTGCTATGGAAACCAGCTAGTGGGCTCGCTCTGGGGCTCCCAAGATGAGCCTGTTTTTCTTTTCTGTAGCTTCAGGAATGAAGGCAGGGAGCAGCTCTGGAATTCCTTAAATCTGGGCTTCCCTGCGGGAACTCGCTGCCGGAGAGGCCGGCGGCCTCGCTGCCCTCCGTCCTCCCTGCACTTGCCTAGCAGCTCCCGGGGCCTTGTGGCTTCCCGGCCCCTCTCCCAAAGGAGCAGCTGCTTTTTTCCCAGAGCTGCCCCTTCCTCCATCCCCAGGGAGCATCTGCAGCCCCGTTTTGCACTATATTACAGCCCTAACCATTCAGGATTGTGAATTCCTGGGAAAAAAAGTAATTTTCATCCAGCAAAATCAGAGGAGACATTAATGCAACAGTTAACAGCAACTAACTGCTGGGGGGAGATGTCAGCTTGCTTGTTCTGTTTATGGCCTTTATGCAATTCCATCAATATTGATGTGTGATGCCTTTGATTTTGACACTAATCATTGCTATGAATTAAATTTGCAGCCATATAATTAGGACTGCTATTAATAGGGCCTCAAGCTAAGTACTGCTGTGCTAGTTGTCTCTTTCCTGATGGAAAACGGCACCCGCGGAACTCGGCTAACGCAGTTGCCTGGTGGATGCTGAGATTGATGTGAAAATGACCCTCAGTGTTCAGTGGGGCTCCTCTACGTGGCCTGTGTTCGGGAAGGGCCTGACCTGGAGAATTCCCGGAGGGAGGAAGACCCTGGTGTCGCACCAAAACTTTGCAGGGTTTTGCTGCTTCTCTGTAGACCCTATAGACTTAGCATGAGAGAGAAAGAGCGCGGGAAGAAAGGAGTAAGCTCCATTTCTCAGGTCTGAAGGGAGGCTATTGCAAGACTTATTTCCATTTTAGCCGCCCTTCCTCATGCAAATCTTTCCATATATATCTCTACCTTGTGCAGTTTCAGCTCTTTCTCTCCTCCTTTGCCTTCCCAGCTCCATGTCTGCGGCTGAGCGCGTGGCTAGGACAGCAGCATTGCTCACCACTAGAAATCAATCTTGTATTTCATCCCAGGAGGTGTGTATCTTATTAGATCTAATAAATCAGAGAAGTGCCCTTCATTCAGCTTGTCAATGGAGGACATTGTTTGTGATCAGGAATAAATAAATGTCTCTTCTATGTGTGCCGGTGCACGGGCGAGGTGTTATTTCACCGTGGGGCTGTTTATGCCTCTCTGAGAAAAATGAAGCCGGCAGCAACGCGTGCGGGCGCCGGCGGCTCCCACGCAGCGGCAGGAGCAGCGACTTTGCGGCTGCTGGGTGTAACCTGGCACTGAATTACTGCGGCGCTGCCAAGGCTGGAAGGGGCACGGCGATTTGGGGTGTCCTCTCAATGCTGGTTGCACTCCAGCCACCCAGGGTCTGCCTGCAAGCTGGCCTGGTGCTTCCAGGGACTGTCCAAAGGAGCTGTAGGGTCCCTTGTCCATCCTCAGGGCCCTTCTCCATCCTCAGTGTCCGCACTGGTGCTGCAGGCAGGAATTCAGTAATGGACCTCTTGGTTCTTTCTGGCTTCGGAGGCGTGGGGTGATGTTTGCCTCTAATTCATCCCATTCCTCATGGATAAAGGAGCGTCATCCGTTGTTCTAAGGCAGTGTAATGCGCTGTCCCAGTTGTAGCTGCATTTGTACATGGCTGCAATCAATTCTGGCATGCAAGGTGACCTGCAAAGAGCTGTTTGGGATGTCTCTGGGGGGAAAATGCTGCGGGAGGGAGAAAAAAGTCTTGCTGTAAGTAGAGTTTTCATGATTACAAATGCATTTTTATCTACCTGTTGAATGGCTGCGCGCTCAGGACACGGTGCTGTCTGCCCGTGTTTCCAAAGGAAGCGAACGCTCCGCTTCTGTAGGGAGCAGCGATAACCGATCGGGTTACTCAGCCGGGGAAAAGCAAACTTTAAATGTGTTGTTGCTTCGTGGTATGTGATAGTTTTATTCAGCTTGGCTGCTTTAACTTGTTCCATTAGTGGGAATAAAATAGGTCTTCACAATGAAATATACATCAGGACCTGTCCTTATCTGCCTCCATGCTATGCAGGGTTATCTTATCCTTTTAATTTCCCCGTAATTATCACCCAGGCTGTTGTGAAGCACTAGGAAAGAAGTCAGTGGCATCAGCGTGTGGAGGAGCCCAGAGGACACCAGTCAGTTATTGAACAGATGAAAATCATTTGCTGGCAGAGCCTTTCCAAAGGAGCTTCCAAGTTTGGGGAATAGGTTGTAGCACTGGATGCGCTGCCGCCTGAGCACCTGAACCCCAAATGGATGCCCTTAAATCACAACCCCAGCAAATGAGGCTCCTGAACAGTCCTCCCAACTCCCTGGTCATCCCTTACGGTGCTTGATGTCAATAGGCAGAGCGGGAGCGGTGCTTTTGAGCTGGAATGTGCGCCGGGAAAGCGGGAGAGGGCTCCAAGCCGAAGGAGAACCGCACGCTCCCGGGTAGGTCATAGTTGGCTGGTCAGTGTTTAAGAGAAGCTAAATTTGCCCATCAATACTGATGCAGATGAAATGGGAGCGAGGATGACAGAGGAAATGGAGTGCTTTCGGGAGAAGAAACATTATTAATTTTCTCCTCCTTCAGCTCCTTGGAGACACATCTGCTTAAATGGCCTGATGAGCATTTAAAGTAGGGGAATTGGGAAGCAGGGGAAGGTGACGGGAGCGCGGGGCTGCAGCCCGGCGGCCGAGGGCTCCCTGCGGCCATGGCCGTTCCCATCCTCCCTTCCAGGCTCCTTCGTTCTCGGTGTGTTTGTGACATCCCTTTTATTTTTTCCCGTCTTAATCCCCTGGCTCAGGGGCACGGTGTGACAGCTCCCCACTCATTAGGTGTCTCCAAGAAGTCACAGATGATGCTAATCAGACAGGAAGGGAGCCGTGCCGCATGGAAAGAAGAAAAATGTGAGGATACCGTGAGGGTGAGGATTCCTGGATTATTCTTCTCATTTTATCCCCTAGTTCTATTCATCTGATGTGGGATTCACCAGGATCGGCCTGACATCCTCCTGCCTGCGCCTTCGTGGGGTCTCCCCCACCACGTTTTCTCTGTTATTCTTTCCCTTCCTTTTGTTTGGTTCCACGTCTTTGTATCAAATAGATACATGCGGATGAAAGTGATGTGCATTTAAAATGAATGTACACATCATACGGCCTCCCGATTATACAATGTGGGTTTTTTTGTGGTAAGCTGCTAAATTATTTATTGTGCGCTGGGCTTTAATCTCATAAACCTGCCTGCAGGCCCTATGCAAGGCAGCCGGCGCGTCGGCGGCAGCGGAGGAGCGCGGCGCTCCGAGGTGCTCCTTGCTCCTTCCCGGCCCCTGCTCCCCCTCCTCGGCTCATTAAAAGCAGCGGGGCCTGTTAAGTTGGTTGTTGCCACTCACTTAAGAGTTGATTTGCATTTGCAGCGTGCAGAGGATGCCAACCCCGAGCTCTGCGCTAGCCGGAGAGAGCAAGAGTCAGTCCCCTGAGCTGCTTAAAGCAAAGAAGAAAAGGGGCGAGGAAGAGGCAGGCGGGTAAAAGAGGGTCTTTGCAATAAGCACTGCTGTGCCTCCAACTGGGAGCACTCACCTCCGAGGGGCTGGTGAGCGCCGCGGCTCGCGGCGCTGAGCTAACATTTGGCTGACTAATGCGATGTTTGCTTTTGCTAGTCATCCTGCAGCCAGTGGCCTATTAGTGGAAAAACAGAGCGTGCTTTTGGCTTGCTCTCGGTTTCCGCGTCTCCCCGAAGCTTTTTGCTCGGAGCTCGTGAAGCTTCCTGCTCTGGGAGGCTCTGCTGCGAGTGCAGGTGGGTGTGCGGAGCCCAGGGGCCGGCGGGGCGCGAGCTGCTGAAATGGGTGAGTGGCAGAGCTGGAGTGGGATGTCGCTGTGGGGGGAAGGTGTGGAGGACTCCTGGGCTCCCTCTCTCCCTCTGGGAAGTTGTTTAGGAACACGGTGAGGAATTAGTAGGGATAAATGGTAAAGACTTTGCCTTGGACATATTTTTAGCACAGTCTGGGTTTTCTCGTCCCCGGAATTGGGAAGCTGTGAGCTTCGAGATGCTGTGCAGCTTATGGCAGTGTCAGAAAGGCATCCACGTAACCGGTAAGGGCAAAGTGCCCCGTGTTGGTAACGGGTGATGATCAGCCTGTGTGCAAACGTATTGGTAAGGCCTGGAAACGCTCCTGGAAGCGGCAGCGGAGCCCAGGAGGGGCAGCCTGTCCCCGGGCTGCTTCCCTCGCTGGGGACAGTGGCTCAATGTTCGAGAACGAGCAAGGTTGATTTTCCTGCAGTGCCCCGCAGCCCCGCGGAGCCGGTGTGCGGGCAGCCCCCAGCTCCAGGAGCCTCCAGGAGCAGCTGGTGCCTCCTGCCACAGGACAGTAACGCTCTCCTTGTGGAGCCCTTTCTGCTTCTGCAGCACAAGTGCTGCATTTCTTGTTTGCGCCTGCCGCTTCTTCCTTCGCTCCCCACCAGCAGATCTTTACACGCCAGGGCGGTCCTGCCTCTGCTCTGCCACGTTTATCCCTCCGTTAAGTGTTGAATGGCCAGGGCAGCCCCACTGCTTGTGCTGCTGCGTCCTGACGGGAGGTCCCCGAGGGCAGAAGGGCTTCAAGCGCAAACCCACCCGTTTACCTGTCTGCAGGTAAGACCAAGTGCTGTTTGCTGGCGGAGGGACCGCTTTCCCTGGAGGGGACACAGATTTTAACACAGATTTTGGTCTCCAATTGGTGCAGATCAGGAATTCCTTCCTCCCCTGGGAGTGGCTCAGCAAATGAAATATTCATCGTGAGGACAGATGTATTTTAAGAGCCTAGTAAACTCAGGGCCCTGCACCGAGCCATTGTTCTCCCTCCCGCGCTGTGGACCAAGTTAAGACTTTCTTAGAAACGCACAGGTTAAAAGTTTAAAAGCTTAAGGTTTCATCCATAATTCACGTCCCGGGAAGGCTCCACTTGCTCCCGGGAAGCAGCGGCTCTGTCCGCAGTGCCGCTCGGTGGGGTGGCCCTGCACGCAGCTGAGCACCCGCTGCCTTTCCTTCCCGCGGCCAGGAGATGCGGGATGGCTCCGGGGGCCTCCCGCCTGCCTCATTGCTCTGAATGTGCTCAGCAAAACGCCCCTTGAGTCCCAGGCACCTCTGTAGCGCTGGGTATCAATGAGATAAAACAACTGTGAGAGGGTGATTGCACGGGGCCGGCCGTGCTCAGCATCGGCCCTGGTGCGGACCGGAGCTGTGGCCGCCGCCGCTCACCGCCCTTCACCCCTGGACGGGGAGCACCGAGAGCTCGGGCCTTCGGGGGCCTCCTTTTCTCATGACTCTTTCAACCCTCTCAGGCTCTGTATGGAAAGGATGGGCTCAGGCGGCCGCTTGCAATGGGGAGGCCGGGCTGGGCGCGGGGAGGCCGGGCTGGAGCGCGGCCTTCCCGGGCGCTTCCCTCGGAGGCTCCGGGCCCAGCAGGAGCGGCACGGATTAGAGCGGGCCCGTCTGGGCCGGCAGCTGCTGCCTTCGCCGATCCCTGCACCTCCAGAGCCATTCCTTCAGAGTTTGCCAGGGCCGGGCTGGTAATGAGGGGATTAATGCAATCCCCCCTGCCTGCACCCCGAGCTCCTCGTGCAGCTGCTCTCTGTGTGTTCATCTGCGGGGCTTTGGGTGGCGCGATGCGCTCTGCGGTGGCGTTGAAGCTGGGCCCGGCACGCGGTGCTGCCAAACCTCCGCGTTTGGTGCTCGGGGGGCAGGCGCCGCTGGACACCCCCAGTTTCGGCAGGGCAATGGGAGCAGCCGGGCACGCTGCATCCTGCCTGGAAAGGGCTCCAAGCCCTTGGGAAGCAACCTGGGAGAGGGGCGCGCGGCAGCCTCGTCGGGCACCAGTGCGGGAAGCTGCAGCCTGCCTCCCTCCGAGGAGCTCTCGGCGGTGGGTGGCTGCGTTTTCCTTTTAATCTCTGCCAAACCTGTTTCAGATTAAAGCAAATGCTGCTGCCTATCAGTTTGTCAGTCACTCTAAAGCTAATCTCTAAAAATAATCTCTAACCGAGCCCCTCTCCCCCCCGCCGCCCCCCGCCGGGCAGTAATTGTTTCAAGACATGTCAGCCTCTGCTTAAAGTTTCTGTCAGATTTCCTGGAGATTTGTGGAGAAACTAAAAGGCTGGGTTGTTCCTGCAAGGGCAAGCAAAGGGTTGCCGGGCCCTGCACGGGGGCCTGGCAGGAGCAGCGGGTGATTGCACGGGAAGATGCACCCGGGAGAGGCGCGTGGTGCAGGGAGGCCACGAGGGGCCTCCACTCCATCCCAGGGAGGCTGTTTGAGCATGAGATGGGGAAATGAGAGTCTGCCTTGATCTCCTGTGGGGGAAGGAATGGGAGGGCAGGACGGAATATGGAGAGATGGGATTTGACTGTCCACATCTTTAAGGAAAATTAGCCTGGAAGTGCCTAGAGTTCTGCTGCGAGACTGCACCTCACGTCCTAATTAACAGGAGCAAATACAGGAGCTGCGCTGCGCGCGGGGCGCACGTGTCCGTATTTAATTATATAACAAAAGCCAGGTCTGGTACGGGAGCTCCCGGGAGCGGCAGCGCCGGCGATGCACAGTGTGCCGCAGCTCATTTGAAAGCACTTTGATGAATTTATTAACGAGGCGGTGGATCCCTGCGAGCCGCCTCGGGCACGGCCGGCCCGGGCGCACGGTGAGGCGGGTGCTGAGCCCTCGGCACCGCTGTCCCCAGCTCCTTTTCCCACCAACCAAACCCCGGGCTCCTGCGGTTGCTTTGTGCAACTGGACAGGCGGACGGGGCGCGCGGATGCAGTGGGAGCTGGGCGGGAAGCGCGGGAGCTGCGGAGCGGCTCCGCAGGGCTCGCGGGGAGCTGCACTGCTCCCTCTCGTCCGATGTCTCATCCGAGCGCAGGTTTCTCCCTGCATCTTCCAGCTGTTCTTGTACCTCTTGAAGCAAAGGTCAAGGCCTGGCCTTGCTGTTTCGCTTTGGAACCAGGCGGTGCAGGGGCTTGAGCTTTGGCTGGAGGGTCAAGAGCAGCTGCACGAGCTCTGCTTGTGCTCCATACTTTGCCTTCTCCTCTGCTACCTGTTGCCCAGCACACACCTGTGCATTATTTATCTATACTGCAGGAACTCAGCGCTGCTGCTCTTCTTGCACAGCCCCAGAGTAGGATGGAAAATAAGGGTTCACTTAATGTCCGGTTTACAGCTGGAAAAGGAGGACGCAGTGACTTGCCCGAGGACACGCCGTGATGGCTGCTAGAGCTGCTTTGGGCTCCTGCTTCTTGCCTCGTGCTCTTGGTAAGCTCCCGTGGCCGCGGTTCTGCTTCCCGGCTCTAGCGAGGCGCCGGATCCGCTGCGGCTGTGTGGGGGCCCCCCTGGCCGCGGCGCATTCCCACGGAGCGGGACCTGCTCCAGGAGCATTCCCGGGAAGGCAGATGGCCGGTTCTCCCGCCGTGCACAATCTGGTCCCGCTGCGCTCAGCTGGAGGTGAGGGCATCCGCGTGTGGGGGAGCTGGCACAGCCTCTGCTGCCTACGGAAGAGCTGAGCTCCTCGGAGGGGCCGGGGCTTGTGGATGCTGCGGGGGGCTTCACACTGAAGCCAAAGGTTCGGCCGCAGGCCCAGCTGGGAGTATTAAAGCTCTCGGTCTTGCAGTTACCCCAAGCCCAGCGCAGCGTCTGTGGCCAAGCAGCCTTTGCCTTAAGAGCTCTTCTGAAGGTGGCTGCAGTGACTGGAGAGAGGCAGCAGCCACGAGTGTCCCTGCGACTCTGCCTGGTAGGGCTGCCCTGGGGACGGAGCTGCCGCGCGGGACGTGGGACCGGGGCCCCTGCTGCTTGTGCCACCAAGGCCAGCTCCGTTTCTCCACTCACGGAGCGCGCTGGGCGTTGGGCTAACGACACCTCTCACCTCCCCCTTATCCCTTCTGCTTCCCCGTGCCATTAATATTCCTCTGCAGAGCAGGGCACCTTTCTTGCTGCTGAAGAGGTAATTGAAAAAGTCCTGGAGACGTAAATAATTAAGGCTTGTTGTGGTGCATGGGGAACATCCTCCCAAGCGCCCTGTCGGAGCAGGTTAGTGTCCCCTGATTGATGGCCATTTCCCGTGATGGATGTCTGCAGCGCGGGGACGTTCGCATTAAGGTGACAAAGCGGCTGCGCTGCCGAGGACGGCCCAGGCAACCGCGGCTGCGGGGCCAGCGGAGCAAATCCCTTCCCCGTGTGTCTCGGGATGGGCGGACGTGGTTGTTCTCAGGGGGCAGCTGCTCCGAGGGCTTCTTCTCATTTCTGCGTCCGACTCTGTGGCCTGCTCGGCAGCCGGGACAGCTGCCCAGCCCTGCGGCCGCGTGGCCGTGTCCAGAACGAAGCCTTGCGGCCACAGCCGCACCTTGTGTTGTCAGGGATTTAGGGCTCCTTCCTGGCGGGTGGTGACAACGGCCTCGCTGCTCTCGCATCTCCTTTCGCACCCCACCATGGGGCTGTCGTGCTGCCTTTGGCCTCAGTCCTGGTGCTCTTTCTGAGGACAACGGGATTCCTGACAGCAGGAGCAAAGTGCCTTCCTGGATGAGGCAGCGAGCGGGGCCAGCCTGGCTCGGTGCGAAGGCTTTGCCCCTTCCCTGTGTGAAACACCCGCAGCGAGCGTGGAGTGGCAGGAGAGGGGTCACTGGTCCGGTCGCCGCCGAGGTGCTGGAGGGGATAATCAGACCCTTCTCCTTCCAGTTCAGTGGCTGCCAAAAGCACCAGAGTGTCTCCCCGAAGTGGCCGTGGAGCGAAGGGCGCCGGGGCGGCAGCTCCCGGGCGGGGAGCAGCCCCGTGTGCCGGAGCCGCGGGGCTGTGCGCGGCCCGCGCGCCCGTCCCGGCGAGCAGGGCGGCTCGGGAGGACGCCCCGGCGCTGCCTTGGGCCGCCGGCACCGCGCTCGGCCGCCGCGTTCCCTCCTCGGCCGCTTTCCTGACGTGTTGCAGTCCCTCGTGCTCAGGCACGGCAGCCAGCTCCGTATTGGTATTTGTACTTCGAGAAGCTAAATAGCCTGTGTGCTCCCTATAGGCAGGAGCAAAAATAGGGGAGAATAATGCTGGTTTTTTGCATTTTGTGCTTTGCGCAGCTTTTGCAGCACTGCTGTGCGCTCAGGTGGGGAAGCACAAGCAGCTCCCTGTGCTGGGACCTCTGCTCTGTGCGAGGACGTGGGACTGATGCCGGCAAAATCGGCTCCGCGTCCTGTCCCCAACAGTGGTGACAAGGCTGGATCTGCTCAAGGACGGGGACGTTTGGAGCCTGCGCCTTCCTGCTCCGCGCCAGGCGCATTGCCCGGGTACAGCCACGAATGACTTTGCTGAATATGCTCGGCAGCGATAAGGCAGCCCCCGGGCACAGGGACGTCCTGCTGGGACAGACGGCCAGGCCTCGGCTGCAGGACGGGGCAGGCGGCACGAGCGAAACAGGGACAACGGTGACCGAGCGTGTCCCCCCCTTCCCGGGGCTGCAGTGGGAAGGGCGCCCGACGCACGCACCAAGCAGCGGATCTGCACCCGGGCAGCGCAAATACGCCCTGCACGTGACGGGTTTATTTCTGCCTGGACCCAAGGGGGATCCTCCTTTCCTTGAAATCCCTTTCCGAAGCTTCCCGGGAAGCCCCGCGCTTGTTCTCCGCATCTCCGCAGCGGCTCTCGGCGCTGCAGCGGGGAGGAGCGGCCGTGAATAGTGGGAGTGGAGGCAGAAATCCCATTTAGGAGCTTTGTGGTCCGTGGTGTTTGGAGGATCCGGGGCGATTTGGCAGTGAAAATCAGGGGGACTTGAATGGTTTGGAAAATCTGTCTTTACTCACTGAGCACATGTGCAAATGATCAACAACTTGTGATGGGAGATTCGTTCCTTGCTCCCTCTTTCTGTCAGCTTTTATTTGCCTTCTGTTGCCCTTCTGCGCAATCTATAAGCCCTCCTCTTTTGCATGATCGTCTCAATTTGCATTTCCAGCAGATCTGCTGACATTTGGCTGGACTCTGGGTGAAACGCTCCTTGAAATGAGCCTGCATGTTGAGTTTGCTCTGGAAAGATAAGAAAGCAAGTGGCAGGGGGGTCTGGGGGGAATTATGCATGTGAAACTGCACTGTGAAATTAGCACCAACAGTCAGACTCTAGGCCAGCAATATTTCTCCGGGATTTGTTTTGGAAGTAGAATTTTTTACCATGGGCAATAGACTCGTCTCCCTCACCCCACTGGCTTTCAATCCCAGCACCAGCCCGTCTGAGGAAGCCAAAGGATAAATTGTCTGCTAGCTCAGTCTGAAGTTGCTCTGTAGTGCTGGCAATATGATACTGAAGAGGAATTTTAATTTCATGCTGTGTAAGAAGAGTGCATGCAACAGTAGCAGCCGTATGGATTTTCATATGAATAGGCGCACAGTATTCCTAACAGGGCAGCACTGTTGTCCCACAGGTTCCCCTTCTCCTTGTTTCTTGGCCCTTTGCACGTTGCCCTTTGCTGTCCACCGTCGTGACACCTGCTGGAATGGGGGCACGTCCTTGGCAGATGGGCGCGCGCGGTGCCGATCCTGCCTCCAGCCGCTCCGCAGTTGGCTCCGGAGACCTTTTGTCGCTTGGATTTCTCCGCCATCGGAGCGCGGGGCGGCTTGGCTCGAAACGGGGGCGTTCGGGAGCCTCTCGCGCGGCTTTGCAGGGTCTGAGCGAGAGCGGTTTGGGGGCGGCAGAGCCCCTGGCTGCGAGCTCTGCCTCGAGGACGCACTTGAACAGCGCTGCAAAAGCGGCTTTTGCGGTGGGGAAGCAGGTGCCCGCGTGGCCTGATGCTGCCCTGACTTGTGGAGGAGCCTCGGGGTGGAGGGTGCTGCGCAGCCCCAGCCCCGTCCTGCCCCACGTGCACGGAGAGCAGGAGTTCCCGAGACGCCGTCCCCGCGGAAGGCAGGGCTTCATTCCGCTGTGTTGTTGCCACCCCTCGGGTCTCCATGCTGGTAGCCTCTTTAGGTTTTACCCAAGGGATGACTTCATCAGTGACCAGGAATTTCACATGTAAAATCAGCTGTGCTGGGAGCTCTTCTATAAGCATATTTTATTATTTTCTTGGCTGTTTTTTATTTATTTGTCAGGAAAGGAACCTGGAATGATTTTTCTTGAGCTTGCTGATCTAATAAATTCAGCAGAGCCATAAAATTTGCTTTAAATAAACTTCCCCTAATAACATCTGCGAGGTGCGCTGCTTTGGCAGTTTCCATGCTAAGCTGTTCATTAATGCGCCCGCAAATGCCCGCGTGTCCGTCAGCACCAGTCACATCTGCCAGGCCGGACAGGGGGATAAATCTGCCTGCTGCAGACGCTGCTGCCCGGCAGGGAAGGGCCCGTGCTGGAAATCCCGTGTCCCGCTTGCTCCAACCCCACGTGCAACGGGACAGGAGAGATGCGAGGACGGCAAAGCAGGGTCAGAATTAAGAAAAAAACAGATTTTTAAATAAAAACAAGTGTGTTTTATCTCGTGGAGCCTGTAACTCCAATGGCAGAGCTTGTTCTTCAGGAGCAAAGAGGGGCCAGGCTGGGAAAAAGGCCTCGTGGGCTGGCGCGTTCCCAGGGGTCCAGGAGCGCGCGGAGCTGCTCGTGTTGCTTTGTTGCTAATTGGAGTTGGCTGTAACTGATTTAGAAACGATGGCCTTAGGGAGCCAAGATTGTTGTTTGTGTGTTTGTTTGTATTTGTCTGGAATTAAATACAGATGGGATTAAGGAAGCCTCACTCAAGGAGGATGTTTTCATAGGGATAAATTCGGGCAGGAGGAGAAAGGGAGAGCTCGGGGTGCCGCCATCACCTGGGCTCAGCTCCTGCAGGGGGAAGAAATGGGAAAGGGAAGAAATGGAAAGCAAAAAATAAGTGCATAGCAATGCAAGACATCAGATTGCTGGGCGGGAGGACGAACCTGGGCTTTTCTGAAGCTGCTCTAGAATGAATGTTGAATGTGTCAGCTTCATTCTGTCCCTGATACCCTGAGCAGAATTCCCAGCGGTGTGCGGGACTTGGTGCGGGAGCTGGGGGGAGCGGAAGGGGTCGGGGTTATCGGATGGGGTCGGGGTTATCACAGAGCTGGGAAGATGGAGAAGCGGCTCCGGGTGCTCACGGGACACATGGCTCACAGGGATGTGCATGGAGGGGGCTCGCAAGCCCCCAGGCCTGGGTCAGCCCTCAAATAACCCCCTGTTAGGTGCTTCCGAGCTGGTATCTGCCTGCTTAGTAACATCCCATATGTTTGTGTTTGGGGCTTTTTTTCTTCTTCTTCTTGTGGGATTTCTGCCAGCTTCCAGCTGGGTTAGAAATGTTCCGAAAGCAGCTGTTTCTGCATGGATTTGGCACTTTCAGAAGCAGAAATACCGAGGTAGCTCTGCAAATAGCAGGACGGCGCTTGCAGCCGTGCAAGGAAAGCGGCTCTGTCCCCTGCCACCCTGTTGGAGTAAAGAATGGTGTCCGCTGGCCCCTGGCTTCTCTCATAGACCTGGACCATGGGAAGGGTCTTCTGCTCCTCAGCCCCTCGCTCCGACAGCCTGACCGAGAGCCAGGGATGGTGCAAATTTCTAGATTTCACTTAAATCCATATTGATGAGTTGCATCCAACCAGGGCTCTCTGCTTGCAGTCAATAGTTCATACCCAGTCTGTCCATGTAGGAAAAAAAGCAAGTTTGAAGGGAGGAAGAGGAATTAGCTTTGCCAGTGCAATGCAAGCAAGCATCTGGGCTTGCTCTCCTCAGGGGCTCCTCTTTAAAAGGAGCTTTTGAGCTGATAAATCATTTTTGTTCCTTTCTGTGTAAAGAAATCTCCCTGGCTTTGATACAAAGGAGCAGCTCGGCTGCTTCTGCTGGGTTGTTTACAGACCTCGGCGCGAGGAGGGAGCGGAGCAGAGCCCCGAGCCCAAACATGGGCAAAGCCAGGCAGAACCTCACTCATTTCATCAGCCCTTGGCCGCCGTCAGCACTAAGAGTTAGAGCTGCAAAAACATATATGTTTGCCTCTTGCATCCCGCAGCGTGTAAACATCTAGTCCTCAGGAATGAGCTCAGCAAGGAGGGAAAAGCAGGGCTGGAGCTGGCGCTTCAGCTTTCTCCCCGCAGAAAGTGGCTGGCGATTTTGCAGTCTCCCACACGCAGGAATTTGCCCTCTGCAGCAATGTTAACCAAAACTAACAAAGTGGAGGCTAAATACCCTTTTTTCCAAAAACAACCCCCAAATCCTTATAATATGGCACAGAGGGAAGATGAAAAGTCTGCTTAAAAAGCCCCAACAAATCTCTCCCAGAAGTGCCCCTCTTTCACATGCCACAGCAGCCTGTCTGAAAATGAAAGATATAATTAGTCCAGAAGTGGAATAGTCTGTAATTTATGTCCTAAAATGTTTTTTAAAATATACCACAGAAAAAAAAAAAAAAAAAAAAAAAAAACTTAAGCAGTTGAGCTGCTGTGCGTTTTGCTGGGAAATGGGTTAAGTGTTTGAGGTATCTCCTAGCGTTGCTGCCTTGGTTTCCCTGCTTCCCTTTGGCATCCACGTTCTCCATTCCCATCCGTCTGCTTTGGCTCCCTGGATTCCCCACGTGCGGGGAAGGCGGCCGGGGAGGCAGCTGCTCCACGGGGCTCCGTGTGGATGCGGGAGCCCTGCAGCGAGGACGCACGAGGGTGAGGACCGCGAGGGGACTTGTTTCAGTGTCGGGTTGCTGAGCCACGCGCGCCGTGTTTGCCTAACCAGCTAGACCTGAGTGGCTGTTCAAACAGTGCTTTTCTGCCTGGCGTTGGCAATCAGGGAGCTAATTACACTGGATTAGGGTTTTTCTCTTAATTACATGAAAAATGTAGCGCGGCTGATGTTCATGAGGCTGCAGGGATTAGGGCGGAAGCCGGGTGTTTATCTGCGGGTCAATGACGGGAGTGGAGGCAGGAATGGGCTGCGGCTTCGTCCCTCGTTCCGCATCCCCAGCCCCTCTCCCGTGGTGGTTTGGGCCCCGATGAGGGTTTAGCTGCGCTGGCCGGTGGGGCTGAAGGACGTAGAGGGACAGAGAGGCCGTCGGGGTCTGCAGAGGATGCAGCCGTGGAGGCCGCCGGTCCCGGCTGCGCAGCGCTGGATGCAGCCCCATTCCTTCGGGTGCTTTGGGATGCAGCCCCATCCCAATCCCTGCCCAGGTGAGGTCGAGGAGCAGGAAAAGCCTGGTGTGAGCCCAGCATTCCCCATGGCAGCCTGTGCCTCCCGGCACAGACGGGCTCTGCGCTGCGTCCCTGCTGCCGCCGGGCACGGGAGGATGCTCTGCAAGAGAACCCCGTGTGCTCCTGGCGCTGCCCTCCTCCCAGCTCTCCTGAACTTCCAGCTACTTCCCAGCTGCAAGGGAAGGAGCGGCTGAGAGCGGCACAAAGCAGGGGTGGGTCGGGGGAGGAACGGCAGGGCTGGCCTTGCAGAGGCTGCCGCGCGCTGCCGTGTGCTGCGGAAACTCCTACCTCGTCCCTTTCTCCAGGAGACTGGCGCTCAGCCTCTTTGATGATCGCCTCGCTCAGTGCCTGCGCGTAAAGCCTGCGAGCAGCAGAGTGCCGCTAACGAAGCGATGCCTGTTTCCCAGGGAAGCACCGAGCCATCTCATTCAAAAATGAGTCAGGAGAGTGAAGGGAGCAGGGTGCTCGTGGCTGCACAAAAGAAGGGCGCTGCACACCGGGGCTTTGCTCGGGGACGGCTCACAAGCGAGCGGGTTTTGCTCAAGCTGCAGCCGTGCCCTGGGCTCTCCCGCGTCCAGGATGAGCCCACGGGATGCTCTCACCTCGCGCATTCCCTGGCTCGTGGGCAGCTTCGATGCCGCTCCAAGGTGCGGGAGCGAGAGCCCCAGCGACCGTCCCTGTGCACCGAGTGCGGCCGGAGAGCGGCGCGGCCTGCGGTACCCAGGCCCCGGAGCCCTTGGCCTTTGCCTCCTGCTTTTGCCTTGTGCCCTTTTCCCTGCTGGCTTCCCAGAATGGGAACAAGGGGAATGACGTGGTGCCCCTCCCGCCGCTTTGTCTGGAGCCCAGGGCAGCTCTGGCCTCTTGCAGGCAGCTTTGCCTCCATCCTTGATTTGCACCCAGCCATCCCAGGAAAGCAGAGCGGAATCCGGCTTCTCTGGAACCGATCCCCGAGTGCCAGGCTCCAGGGAAAGGCAGAGCTGCTCATCTTAAAGCACCATCCAGAGAAACGCAACCTCATCTTCCCACGTCTTCCAGCCTTCCCAAATTTCATTCTAATGAATCTGTCCCCGGAAGAACACTACTTAATTAATTAGCAGTTCATTTGCATGAGGTGGCACATTATTAAAGTTCTGCTGCTGCAAGTAGGGCCGTGACAAGGTGTGAGCTGACAGCTTTTCAAATAAGAAGTCTTTTAAAGAAATGATCTTCTGAACTGGCAGCTTTGTTCTAAACGAGCCTCTCCCGCAGTAATAAATTAAAGACATGGGGGCTGCTGATTAGTCTCTGCATGGCGCCTCTGCACCATCCGCCCTGGTTTATCTTAGGAGATCAGCTTTCCAGAAGGGTGGAGGGAGCAGAGAGGATGGGAGCAGGGAATAAAGGCTGGGGAGAGACCTGGCAGCAGCTTCAGTGCCGTCTTCTGCGTCAGGGTTGAGCTCCGGCCCCTGATGTGGTGGCTGAGCTGCAGCTTGAACCCAACTATCAGCTGCTTTCACCCCCGGAAGGCAGGAGAAATGTGGGTGTTCCTGAGGCCGGAGAAAGGAGGATTTGGGCCATATTTAGCAGACCCTGGGCCACACCACCTGCTGTGGCAGTTCTGGGGCACGTTCTTCCTACCACATTCAACGTGACGTGACCCCCCATGCTCAGAAGCAGCTTCATGGACTGTAGATGCGAAGATCCTTGGATTTACTTCATTGGAAGGGCCACCACCCAGGAGACGCCTCAGCCTGCAGGGCCTCCAGAGAGGTGGAATGGGCTTTGCCTCCTGCTTTTGCTTTGTGCCCTCTTCCATGCCGGCTTGCTGGAATGGGAGCGATGGCTGTTCCTGCGGGGAGCTGCCGTCCGCCAGGTTGTGACTTTAAACACAGAGCCAACGTTCCCAGCCTAGAAGAGATGGGAATCACAGGTGGGTGTAAAAGACATTCCTAGAACAGAGGCGTTTTTGGCATGAGCATTGGATTCAAAAAAGAAAACCCTTAGCTCTATAAATAATGTGGGTCATGAAGCCCTAGGAGAATAAACTGAGGCTTGAGCCTGCTCTCCCTGCCTGCACTCAGCAGAGCTCTGCAGCTCCGCACAGGACACGGCGCCAAGCAGCCCAGGGCCTCTGCTTTCAGCTCCTGGGCTTCCCTCCCGCCCTGCTCCTTTCCAAGGTACCGGCTCCTGCGCGCCGGGGACGGTGGTCACAGCTGCTGGAAAGGAGGGATCGTCTGAGCGAGGGGCACCATCCATTGAATCCATAGGGAATCCCAGCATCCAAGCAAATGCCGAGGCGGAGATCTGTCTCCTGGCACCTGGAGCATCTCTCAATTACAGGGAGGGGGTGAAGGAAGAAACTGTCTCCAGAAAAGGAGAATCTGAGAGGAGAGGCTGTCTTGGTTTGGTGCTTTATCTGTACCGCACCAGCAGCGGGAGGAGAAGATGCGATACGAGGCTGCGTTTGCCTGGTCAGAGTTTTAATGCTCATTTGATGATGAAAAGCTATAGCAAGAATTAAGCAAAAGGGCCCTAGGGAGCCCTCGAGACCTTCGTTCTACCTTTACGAGAGGGGAGGAGAGGAGCTTGGGAAGGATTCAGACGGGTTGCATCAAGGTGCCCCTGATTCACCCACCGCTGTTACTTCGAGTCCAGTCTGTCAGAATGTGCTGAGAAACCCAGAGCTGTTGTTCGCTGTCCCGTGGCACCATGAAATCTGGTGCTGGAGGAGCCCGTGGCCTTCGGAGCAGCCGACTCTCCTGGGGCTATTTGGAGGCTGAAAGTGGAGGTGATGCCCACGACCATGGGCATATTCTGTCCTGATTTAGGAGAAGTGCACAGAGGGAGTGTGACGGGAGGCAAGGAGCCTGGGACGCGAGGGGGCCTCCAGGTAATGAAGTTAATTGGATATGCTGATTTGAATTGAATGTGCATGTAAGGGTTGTCATTAATTTCCTTACGGACATATGTGTGATTTAAAGGAAAGATACTTAATGGGATTACAGTTCCACTTGAGTTTCAAGGGGGGACTCCCCACGCAGAGCTCTGTGTGCTGAGTGTCGTGTGGGCGTGAGGGAATCCGGCGTGTCGGAGCGGGATCTCCTCCCTGCGATGGACCCGTGGGACAGGCTCTTGTCCCGTGGCTCACACGGGGCTCGGCAATATCTGCATTAGCAGGTTCCGATCCGGATCCATTGCAGGCTCCTCGTACAGTCACCCAACTTCCCTGCGGTTTGTTAGGGAGCCGTAAGTGGCTCTCACCCAGCTCCCAGGAGCATCAGAAAATTATCTGATGTTAGCAATTCTCCAGGGAATTTCGAATGTGAAGGGTTCTTTACTCACAGAGGAATCTCACATAGGCCCTGAAGGGCTCTGGAGAACTCCTTGGGTAGAGATTTGTGTTTCCCGTGCCGGATTCTCCCCTCCTTGGGGATGCTCTATGTGCTTCTCGGAGGCCCACACAGACCCCAGCACGGGGACGTGTGAAATGAGCTTGTGGAAAAGGCATGTTCATGAGCAGGGTGGAGAAAGTGCCTGGTCATCACAGGCGTCTTCGCCTCCTTTTGAGCGCGATGGGACAATAGTCTGCCTCGGCGAAATTGGATTAGCAAATGTGAATGCCTTCTGCGAAGATTGCTTGATAGAAGCACGCGCAGAAAGGCCGGGCTCGTTTATTTATCTTGTCTTGTCTTTGGGAAGCTTTTGCATTGCTGAATCTCTTCTTCATGGAAATTACCCTTAGTAGGAGCTGCTGTTAGGAAATTACCTTTAGTCTGGGGAGGAGAAGCTGTGCAAAATCCCTGATGGAAAGGGTAGGGGAAAACCGTCCAACCAATACTCTGCTCCAGCCTGATTCAAAAACCTATTTCCAGCACTGAAGTAAGAAATCCTGCAGCTTTGAAGGAAGACTTTTTTGGGGGAAATGCTCAAGAGCTGATACCTGCAACTGTTGATGTCAAAAAATTGTGGTAGTTCTACAAAGAGACGCCTTGGTAGTAAAGGATGTTTCGTATATTGCCCTCAGTGTCTATAGGCAACGCTCTGGTGTGACTCCTAGACCAGAGAGCAGCCTATGGCAATGTCCATTTATACACAAACGCAGCGTTATTGTGTGTGTTTTAGGTATCTTAGATTTAATGCAAGCTGGGCAAAATACACCCAGAAACCTTAATGCAGGAGGTTGGAGCTTCTCACCGCCGGAGATCCTTGAAGGGCTCATGCGCTTATCCCCGTGGGTGCTCGGCGGCAGCGTGTGCGCGGCACAATGTGGAATTCTGCTAATCTCTTAGGATAATGCCGAGCTTAGGGCTGCAGTCGCTCTTGTGCGGGTATTAGACGCACAAATCTCCGCCGAGCCCCTGCAGAACCGCGGTCCCCGCAGAGCCTCCCGCTCCGCGCCGCGGACATCTCTGCCCTTCGGTGGGTGGTGGAATTAGGGGGATAGGGAAGCCTGGGAGCCCTGTCCTGGCCCGGCGCGACACCGTTTCCGCAGGTGGCGGTGGCCCCGGCGCTCCAGGACACGGAGCAGGTGGCACGTGACGGGTCCCCTGGTGCCAGGGACCCCCCAGCGCCGCCCACCCAGCCGAGAGCAGTAATTAAATCACAATAAGACGTGTTAATGGGAGGACTTCCGCTGGCGTTGCTGTGGTAACAGCTTTAAACAGCCGTCTCTGTGGAGGCCGAGGAGGCCGCAGTGCTGGTGTGGAGGCCGCGGTGCTGTGGTGGAGGCTGCGGGGCCACGGCTGCAGTGCAGGACACCCTCCAAGGGCCTCGTGCTCCACGGCTCTGCACAGCTTTTTTGCAGGTTTTTGTTGGCGCCCATGGCACGGCCTCAAGCCCACAACCGTGGTGTGGTGCCGAGGCTGGCACGGCAGGAGGTCGGTGCAGCGGGACCTGCGTGCTGGGATGCGAGGGGAGCAGACGTCCTCTCGGAGCTCTGCATGGACCCGCGTGCTGGTACCCGAAGGGAGCCGACGTCCCCCGGGAGCTCTGCATGGACCCACGTGCTGGCACCCGAAGGGAGCCGACGTCCCCCGGGAGCTCCGCGCTGCCCTTTCCGAAGCCCCGGAGCCGTGCGGAGCGGCGTGTCGCGGCCGCTTGCCGCCGGAGGGGCAGCGGAGCGGACACGGCGGCAGAGCCCGGCGCGGCAGATGGCATCGCGCCCTGCGAGGCGCCGCCGGCGAGGGGCAGTCCCCGCGCCGCCGCGCGGCAGCATCCGTGTCGCCGGGAGCCCCGGCGCTGCCGGTGGCCACCATGGAGCCGCTGGCTCGCGTGGCTGCTCTAATCTCCCTGCCTGGCGCTTGCCAGGGTTTTCAGCTTGATGTTATGTAGACACCATGTTGCAATCAAATGGCTATTCAAATATGCAAATCCTGGTAGGAAAGACAATGTAAATTGTTTGTTTATCCTCCTGCCTCCCCCTCGCGCGGCTCCCAAGGCCATGAATTATTAACTTTTGGAAGAGATGATAGGTTCTCAGCAGCAGCAGCTCCTGGTGGCGGTGGGATTTGTCACGTCTCCGGCAGCCTTTCCTGCAGGGCCAGGGAGTTGTCTTTTGGCGTGGAAGATTCCTACAAGCGGGCTGGAAAACCAAAGGAGCCATCTGGCCATGGGGTTGGTCATTGCGCTGAGCAGCACGAGCTGCACTCGTGTTACCTCGCAGAGCCCTGCCGAGCCCAGCAGGATGGGATGACAATGTCATCCCAGGATCCTGAAGCAGAGATGCTATTTGGGGGTGGCAGGAGGACGTGGTGGCTGTTACGGGCCAGTTGGCTCCTCAGATGGTGCAACGTGAGAGCAGAGCTGATTGTCCTTCCCAAGCAGCCTGCAGTAACAGTGCAGAGGGCTGATTTTCATCAGCACCTGGGTTCTTCAGGACATGCCATTCTGTTTTGCTTCACTTTGCTTTCACTGTTGGATGCCTATGAGTGCTCAGAGCACAGTGGCTGTCTGCAAGCTCACCTGCCAGCAGAAAACTCTCCCCTTGCTTCACATGGACTAGGGAAATAATGTTAGTCTCGATGCAGAAAGAATCCCTGCTTTAGCTCTTGCATGTTCCTAGCGCTTGCCAACTGTCTTGGCTTCACATCTCCAAGTTGCAAACCGTGATTTTAAATTTGTTTCTTCTTCTTACCTTGTCCTCCCCCTCTCCCTTCTCCCCGTCCCCCTACAAAAAAAAATTGGAATTTGGCTGCTATGAAGTTACCTGTTTGTGCTTTTTCCAGATCCGAGCAGATGGTCCTCCCCACGGTGGAATTCAGTATGAAATGGTCACGGTTTTCAAGGACGGGAGCCCTATCCTTCGAGACATGGCCTTCTCCATTGACCAGAAGTACCTGTACGTCATGTCGGAACGGCAGGTAAGACCTTCCTCTGTATCTGCACGGCTGCAGCTTCCTTCCATGCAGAGCATGGACTCGGTGCCTGCTGGCTAAGGTTGCCTTGGCTGTTGAGCAAGGGATCAGGTTCCACCTCTGAGCGCTCTGGGATCCGCTTGTACACACCAGAGATGGAGCAGGTATTGAGCAAGTCCCACTGCACTGCAGAGCAGATAGTTCCTTCCAAAACTAGCAAAACTGTTTGCTAACTTACCTGAAGCAATCCTCCAAAATAAAACCGTTTCATTAAAATATTAATCTCACGGTGGTTTTCACAGGCAGCCTTAGTATCCATCACGTGCTCATACCAGTGACAAAACAACCAGAGCGGGTGCAAAACAGTTTTTTAGCCAAATCCAGTGGGGATGCCTCCAACTCATCTTTTATGAAGCGAGAGAGCCTTAATATTCATCAAAGTGCTAATTTGCTTAATTGTGAAACAAAATGATGTGAAGAGAATTAGCAAATAATGCAGTATTCCCGGAATGTTAATTCCGTCTCTGCGGTGAGCCCAGGTACCAAGCAGGGGCGGGAGGGACGTTCCTGGCCGGGCTGTGGTTACGCACAGCCTAGGCAATAGGCTGTGTTGATGTATAGCTGCTTCCCAACAAAAACCCCATGCATCATCCCTGTATCAAACCCATCTTCTTGCTCAGTTAGCAGCTGCTAGGATCAGCTTTATGCTGAAATGAGTTGAGAAAAGTAATTGCTTCATCCTAAATCTGGAGCTCTGCTTAGGCGTCGCGTCCTTCCACGCTCGCCCTGGCGCCCGGCCCAGCCCTGTCTGCATTTCGCTCCAATTTATGTGCAGTTCCTTTGAGCTCTCCATGAGCCTTTCATGTTTCATTGCCAGCTTCTTCCAAAGCAGAATATTTGACATTTGCTTTCACTCCCACAAAGCACAGAAGCAACAGTTGCACAGCCCGGTTCAGGGGCGAGGGGGAAGAGAAACTTTGCTTCCAGCTACTTATCCCGAGCTCTTTAAGCACATGATTTAAGAGGGCTTATTAGGAGCTTTCACAGGCGCTCTTCCCGCTGCACCTGCTTTCAGATAGCTCCTGTGGCGAAAGAGAAGTGATTCTGGCTGTGCCTGTTGGGAGCGGAGCTTGGTTTCGCAGCAAACAAACAGCCCTGCTGCCCCCGAGCCGAGCGAGGCTCGAGATGCCCCCGAGCCGGAGACGTGTTGGGGAGCAGCACGCCGCGGCAGCCGGGGCGGGAGGAGCGGCACGGCACCGATGGCACCGGCAGCCCTGGGCAGAGTTACGTCCCAAACAGCGGGAGATGCCGCAGGTCGGCGTTGAGAAGCAGTTGCTGTTTGGAGAAGATGCATGCGTGATTCGGAAGCCAAAAGCAGAGAGGCCCGAGGCTGTGCCTGGGGATTAGGCAGCAGCAAGGGGTTAATGTCAGCGCAGAAGGAGAAGGGTAAGGAGGGTCCTGGGGCCCCCAGGAGCCCCCCGGCTTAATGACATTCCAGTTCTAAGGACCAATGTGTGGGACAACCTGCATCAGCAGCCTTTGCAGGTGCAGAAAAGCCTCTGAGATTCCTTGCTTTAAGCCAGAAAGCCTGATTGAGGCTTACAGGAAGAAAACGCTGGTGTTATATGTATTTATATCTATCTATATATATATGAAGTGGCTTTATAATAATTCAGTCATGAAGTATTAATTGTCTGTGCGTCAGGAAGACTGGAGCTTTTTTAATGTATGAGAGCTCCGTGCATTTCAATTCTGGAGGTCCTGTAGGACACGAGCAATTTCCCGACTCTGAGGCTGTGCTCCCTTGTGGGTCGGTTCAGCCCTTTCACAGGCACCGCTTTGTTTTTGCTCCCCAAAACCTGCTCCTTGCAGCCCCTGAGTGCTCATCCTGGGCCGGGGGCACTGTGCGAGCACCGAGGAATTGGGGCAAAGGTCTGTGCAGCTCTTGCCAGAAGAACAAATTCTGCTATTTTTAATCCTGGAGCGGGCAGAGGTGCCGCGCGGAGACACGGGAGACACCAGAGCGGAATTGCCGTCTCTTGAAGACTTCACCGCTTAATCAAGGGCTATAAATAAGAGATTTAAAGCAGCGGGATCAAAGTGCTACAGGCTTTGCTGGGAAGGAATATTCCTGCGCTAGGCAGGAGAAACGTGGTCCGACAGGGCTCCTGCCCTGCTGCATTTCGCCGGTGCCGCGGTCTGGGGGCCTGAGAAAAGCCCAGTCCTCAGCACCGAGGGAGGTAGCGGGGCTGTAAATACCAACGTGCCCTGAAAAGAACGGAGACGACAGAATGCAAAATGCACGAGATGTGGCTAAAAGGGACTGGAGCTGTTAGGATGGGGCGGCGGGGGGAAGTGATCTGATGAAATTTTTAGCTATATTATCTGTGAGTTGAACAGACAGCTGGGGGGATGTAACCCCAGCAAAGTTTGGATCGGGGGCCAGGCGAGCGGCCCCAGGGCTGCACGGCTCGTGCCCAGGTGCCCAGTTCTGCCTACAGCTCCTATACCCAGGCTAGGTTTTCCCATTGTCCTCTCTGTAGCCAGATAGGAATCATTAAGGACTTCCACTAAAAAGTAGTCTGGGGTCATTACCAACATGCACCTGACAAGCAGGATGTGTTAATTGACGGGAACGGAGCAGCTCAGCCCGCTCGGACACGTGCGGCCTTGTTTCCCTGCCCTGCTGGCAGTGTGGTTGTCCCACCGACCGGGCCTGGATCTGCAGGATTTATCCATCCAGAGCGTCAGAGCGCTGCGATACAGAGCTCAGTGCTGCACCCTCTGCAGCAGCAGTTCCTCAAGAAGCAGCATCCGTGGTGGAAGTGGTGCAAAAAGGCCCCGGTGCAAAGGTGAAGCGTTGCAGGCAGTGGGTTCGTTTGCCCAAATGAGACGTGTTTCAGACCTTGCTCACACGGTTCTTCCACATGCACGCGAGGTTTGCTCACAGCCCCAGTTTGCTCTGCTGTGTTTTCCTTCAGATAAATCTATTTTTCCCCTGCCAGACGCAGCCATGGGGTTCCCCTGTATTTGCTGTGGCATTTTCTTCCCTTTCCAAGGCCTCCCTTCCCACAGACCTAGTGCGTCATTCCCAGGCAGGCAACTCGAAATGCTTTGGCAGTGCGGGGTTGGGAGCAGGCAAAGTTCGGGGCTGCCTTGGAAGCGTTTTGGTGTCTCCCCGTATGGCCAGGCGGACACGGGTCGCTCCTCTGTGCTTTGCTGTATGATCAGAGCAAGGCGAGAATTCTATTCCCCACGCGGATAATTCCTCCAAGGAGAAATGTGAAATTTCACACCGCCCATTGCAGCGAGTGCTCAGCTATGAAATTTAAAAGAAAACCTCCGATTCCTCTTTCTCTCTCCAGCAAAGCTTTTTCTTTTTTTGCTCTTTCTTCCTCCTTTCCGTGCTGCTGTAATAGTTACTCTCCTCAGCAAATGAGTTTGGCGGCTATTGAGCCGGTGCGGAGGGGAATTATTGCACCGGGCACGAACAGAAAAGAAACATAACTCACAATATGGTGAGGGGAGCTCTGAAATTGCACAAATTATTCTATTTTATACTTTAATTAGTTTGAATTAGCAATGGGAATAGATGCATAAAATGATCCAGTGAAGGGTGAAATGGAAAAAGGGATATGCTATAGAGTATCACTTTATTATTATGAAGTTTGCAGGAAGGAAGCGGCGAGGAGGTGTCGGCCCTCGCCCGCCTGGATCTGCTCCCGAGAGCCCAGGGAGCTGCTCCGCTCTGCCCTGGCCGCCCCGGCTCCTTCTCCGTCCTCCGCGTTGAGCTGACCCCGGGGCTGGCAGGGACAGAAAGATGCAGAAAGACTTGAGATCCACCCTGAGTCTTAACCCAGACGCCCTAAGTCGCATCATTCTTCCCCCCAGGCACTGGAAAGTTCTGCAGCGTCAGGCTGCCTGGGTTTGCACTTTCAGTATCTCCGTTTTATTGGTTGCAGGCCAGATCAGATCGGGGGAATGTAGCTATAAACAGAGATTCCTGCAGTAATTTTGAGATGAATGGTACTTAAAAAAAAGAAACAGTCTGAATTCCAGGCCAAGCCTCCAAATTGCCATCCCCGTGGGATGTCTGCATCCTGCTGCAGAGGGAAGCCCTGCAAGGAGATGCGATCTCAGCCGAGATGTGGCACTCCATGAGGGAGATGCTCCTGCTTTGCTGCCTGCTGTGGGCTGCGAGGGACGGCCAGAGCGCGCGAGGGCAGCCGCAGCGGCCGGAGGAAGGGCCCGAGGCTCCCTTGGGAAGCCCGGGAAGGTCTCCCGGCAGCAGGTGAGCGCGGGCTGCCAGGAGCGGCCTTCTAGTCTGCAGAGGTGGTAGGGAAATATTGTGCTCGGATTATCCTAATTCTTGAAGGGTTGCAGCCCAAAGGGCTGCACAGGGGTTGGCATGGGTGTTTTGGAGCTGGAAGCTCCTTGCTTTGGAGTTTGCCTACCTCCTTTCTCTTGCAATCAGCCATTTATCTGCTCTGTGCCCCTACGGCTTTTTAATTAGTATTGACGTTTCCTTTCAAAGAGAGACCAAGCTGAGCCCTCGGAAACGCAGCCAGCATATGATGCTAACAGCACATGGCGTGGGCAGGATGGTGCCCACTGCTCTCTGGCACGAGGCTCCCAGGGGCCTGGAGAAGATCGAGTTGGACTTTTCTGATATCTAAGATGCTTTCAAAGTATCTGGGAAAATGGTACATTTTGCAGCACACCTGGGAGCTTAACAAATTCAGGCAATGATTGACCCAACTGCACGGACATGTGCTGTGTGTGAGAGCAAACACCCCGGCGAGGAGACGTCCAGCGCTGCAGCTCGTTTCCCTTGTTTCCTCCTACCAAGCCCCACTTGCAGGCTCTTTCCCATCCCTTTATGAGGTGACTCATAGGCAGGCAACTGTCAGCATCCAGGGTGCTATTAATATCTCGGGAAGAACATGCTGATAAGGTTTTCTGTTTCTTTTGGGGGAGAAATTGGAGGGGAGGATGGATGGCCAGACCTTGGTGCAAGTAAACAGACATTCCTTCCATGGGAAAAAGGTGTTCCAATCATTCCTTGTAAAGTGGAGTTTCCAGTAAACTGGAAATGGTTCCTGTAAACACTGGAGCATCCTGGAGACTAGTGCCTCTCTGGCACCTGGATGGAATCTGGAGCCGCACGGTCCAATTTCCTGCTCCATCTGGTGACCTGGGGGGAATTTGGACCAAGAGCAGCGCGGGGCCCCCGAGCCGGCTCCGCACCGCTGCAAGGAGAGGTGAGAAAGTCATTTTGATCCCAGCTGGTAATTTCGGATCCTTTCTTAATGGACTGAGTGTGGTCCCCATAACTATAAATTTTCCTGGCTTGGGTCAGTTGAAATTGGAGACTTAATGCTACAGAAGGGCATGGTTTTATTTTATTTTTTTCACTCTGTGTAATCATATTGATGCTGCGGTGTAACAGTCCTGAATAATGGGTGGCCAGAGAGAAAGAGGGCATCTCCTTAGCTCCCCGTTGTTATTGTCTCTGGGTGCAGAGCAAAATGTGTAGGCTCCGGGCTAGACTGTGTAAATCTCGTTAGAAAGCCATTCCCGGCTAATGAAACCCTGGGAGAGAGGGATTTGGCTTCCCAGCCTTCAGCCTTATAGCAAAGGCTGGAATAAATCCATCTTCAGTTGTGTGTAGGCTGGTCTCGCTCTCCCCCATTGCACTCCTGTGTTTATCAGCGGAGTCGGATGCTGTCGTTGCTCTTGGAGATCAGCCCCGGGTCAGTAATTTGTTGCCTCTGCACCTGAGTGACTTCAAGTGCAATTACCTTCTCTTTTTTAAACAAAAACAAGCAAAAATCAGCGTGCAAAGAAGCCTCACCTGGTCTTAAATCCTGACATGGAAGCAGCAAACAGACATGCAAATAATTACAGCTCCCGCGCGGCGCATCGTGCCGCAGCCGGCGCGGCAGCGAGGGCTCGTTCCGGGGAGCAGAGCTGCTAGGGAAAGCTGCAGAGAGGAAGTGCCCGGGAGAACGGAGCGGCTCCCCCTGCTCCGGGCGCGGAGCGGCGGGACGAGCGCGTGGAGGGAGCGCGCGGCTCCCAGGGACACGCTCACCCCCGTGCGGCACAGAGGCCTCTGACCCCTGACGTTAAAGCCCATCCTAATGTGCCTTTTAATGACCTAAAGCCAAGCCTATCTTAGCGTGCCTGTTAATGGCCTAAAGCCGAGCCTATGCTGACATGCCTTTTCCCCTTGCCACATCTCACAGACTCGGCAGTAGCAATGTGTGCTGCCCCCTTCTCTGCTTTTCCTTCTTTTGCCTGTTTTCCCTCCCGCTCTTGGCCCCGCACAACAAGGCTCAAGCAGGGGCACAAGGGGCTGCACTCGCAGCTCGAGGCGGCGGGATAAGGTGCAACCCTGGGAGCTGCAGGAGCAACCCGTGGGAGCAGAGCCCCGAGCGGTGCCCAGCGCCGCTGCCTGTCCAGGGACGGGGCCATCCTGCCTCGCATGCAGCCAGCTCTCTGAAGGCTCAAATACTTTTTTTCTTACACCCTGACTAATCTTCTTAATGCTTTACAGCCTCGTGTTCTGTAATTGAATGCATTTTATTTAGAAAATAACATTTAGTGCCACTTTGGATTTCCAATTATTCTTCAATCGGACTTTGAGGGCCTGATGTCTTTGTCGTTTTGATATGCACAGAAGATGGCAACATCAGAGCAGCCAAACAGCGGATTATTTCCACTGCTGATTACTAGGCTTGTGTGTAAAATATGCAGGGCCAACTTTAGTCTTAGGCATAAATCTCTTGAAATGAATTAAAGTATCACAGCAGCAGCAAATTTGTGCCCTAGCTTCCAAGGATGTGGGAGGAAATTGCGGCCACCATAGCTGTCAATGAGAGCAATGTGGATGGGTCCTTGCCCTGATGGTAACGGCTCTGACTCCGCGTGTGGACAACCCGGTGCAGGTTTGTGCTGGGACACCGAGAGCAGTGACACCAAAGCCACGCTCCAAACAGCCCTGGGGCCTTCATCCACCGTGGGCGGCCTTCCTCAGCGAGCAGGAAGCCTCTTGGATGGAGGGGAGAGGGAGGCTCATTTGCTCACGGAAGAGCCCCAGAAAAGAGGAGCTGCCTCCGGGCTGCCCGTTTCGCTTGCATGGGTTGTGACGGCCCTGGGTCCCCGGTCAGACAGGGCAACCAGGCTCCCAGACCGCAGCAATCAGGAGCGGGAGCAGGAAAACAGGGATGTGGCTCAGCAACCTGGATTGCTGCGTGGGGTGTTGAAGTGCCTTGGATCTTAAAGGCTCTGTGCAGCTCCGCTCGTGCCTATACGTTTCCCCATAATTTCCTGGAGTAACTTAAACATCTTGAAGAGCCCTGAAATGGCTCCAGCCTTGGGAATTGGGTTGTTTGCCTGCCTGCGCTGCAGTGTCCAGCAGTCCATCCCGATGGTGCAGCGGGATGGGGGATCACTCGGATCCTGGTTGGACACAGGGGCTCCTTGGGGTGTAGCCTGCGGAGCAGCAGGGCAGGGATCATCGCGGGCAGCACCCAAGGCGGGTGCTGCTGTTTCCCCGTGCAGAATGAAGCGGGAGCTGGGCCGCGTGGAGCCGGGAGGCGCGGAGCCGGGGCCGCAGGCGTCTCCGTGTGCGCGGCGTCTCCATCCTGCCGGCCCCGCTGCCGCCCCGGCTCACGCGGCTCATTTCTCATCCCGAGCCCAGCTGCCGCCGGCGCCTCCCGCCGCCGTGTTCCTGCTACTTGTATGAGGAGAAAGAATAAGGAGGGGAAGCAGGGGACTGCGGAGGTTCATTTGCCACTTGTCAGGCTGCCGGCGCAGCAGAAATAGAGTCATCGCTCGGCTCCGTCCTTGCCGCGGCGGGGCCGGCACCTTCTCCGTAGCCGCGGTACTTATTCATGGCCTTGCTGGGGGCAGGGGCTGCTGAGGCCCCCGCTCTTCCCGATGGGCTCTGCCCTTCAGCATTTGCTGTGTGTGGGGCGGCAGGGCCCGAGGCTCTCCCAGCGGGAGAAGGGGAGCCTTGACTGCAGGCTGGATCTGTGGATGATTCCAGGCTCCGCTCGGCTGGCTCCACGCGCTGCCCTACTTCCTCCTGCCCACAACCAGCAGCTCTGGGAGCAGGGAAGGGCGGCTGCCCATGGAGTGGGGCCGTGAGTCCTGTCCCCACAGCTGTGCCGCCGAGCGGAGCCTTTGGGAGGGCGCTGGGCAGCGCGCGCCCGCGGCGGGCACCCGCGCGGCGGGGTTTGCACCTGGCACCTCTGCCCGCCTGGGAAACCCGAGCCTGGCCAGCGGGTTCTGCCCAGGAATGTGAGCGGAGGCCCCGGGGCCATCGGGGCGAGAGGAGCAGCGCGAGGGTCCCCGAGGCCTCAGCGAGTCAGTGGCATCCTCGGGCATCCCAAGTCGGTGATGGCCCCAGGGAACTGGTTTTCCAGCAGCCAATGTGAGCGGATAAGGTATATACAGATATACATATATGTATGTTCCAGTACTGCCGGTGCTCGTTGCTTTTAGTGGCAACAGATTCCACGTTTTAATTAAGAGAGCTACGAGGATCCTCCCTGCCGTGCTGGGGCTCCCTGGAAGCGGAGAGCTCCTGATTTCCATACAGGCTCATTTATTGTGAGGTTCCAGTCGGAGCCTCAGCCCTGTGGCCTTTCCCCGAGCTGTGGTGCAGGCTCCATAACGATGCTGATGCCAATTATATTTATGGCAATAGATGCAGATGCTCCTGAGAGCAGCCAGGAGCTTCCTTGCCCAGAAAGCCCCTGTCCCCAGTGCCGTATCCAGCCAGAGCTGCTGATGTCAGGACCCTGTTTACAGCAGAGCCCGATTTGGCTTCTGGGGACAAGTGACTTAGCGCTGCAGCGCTGTGAACATTAATGCAGCAATTCGGGAGTTTACATATGAGCTCCGAGCTTCTAAGTGCAGCCCGTTGCCTCTGCCTCCCATCAAAGCAGCGCCGCAGCTTCAGAGCCGCTCTTTGATTTGCATCTCCCGAGCAGCAAAACAGCAGCCTGAGGAAAAGCAAGTGGAGATGACAGGGAAGTTCTTTGCTCCACCTTCCCGGCTATAGAAGCTGCTGCAGCTTTTATTCCTGCTTAGGGGAGGTCCTTGCCCAGCTTCCCAGGACACATCCAAGCCGCAGTGTTTGCAGCGGGGAGCAACTATTTAAAGTGCCGACCTGGGGGGTGGCACCGAGCACGGGCTCCAAGGATGGGAATGTTGTGGGGAGGGTTTAATGGGCGAAAACCACTGTGCTGTGGCTGTGCCCTCCCGCTAGCTGTGTGTTTAATGCAGCCCCCGGGCCAGGGCTGGTTCTTTGGCTCCTGCTGGCCCCTCGCCCTCGGTCCAGGGCTGCCGTCACCCCCGGTGCTGCGAGCTGCTCGGGAGTCACCCCAGCACTTGGGAAAGGAATGTTAAAGGGCTGTTATGTAAACGCGCCGTGCCTGAACAGACTGTGTTTTCAGTGTAAATCTGCTGCAGGGAATGATTAAACCTTCATTTGGTCTCTTTTTTATTATTTCATTAAATAAGATTTATACAGGTACAGCCCTGGAAAGGTCATCCGTGCCCGGAGCGCTGGGAAGGACTCGGCGCATTCCTCCCTTTCCACCTCCCTGTTCACTGGTCGTTCAGGGATGCAAAAGCACCGGACTTAGTGCCAGGGCTGTTCTGGGGATCTGATTTATGCAGGACCAGAATTTATCCATACCTGGACCAGGTGCAGGAGCTCCCTCCACAGCTCCCTCACGCCCAGCGTGTTCCAGACCGAGCCTGGCTGCTGGCTGCCACTTCCATAAGGGACAAGTCCCTTGCAGTAACGAGCAATGAGGCTGACCAAGCCACTTGCAATAAGCACTTGCAAAGCCATTTAATGGCAAAATTGGGGTGACTTGTGACACCTACGTGTGCGTGCCGGCCTCGTGCTCTTCATCATAGAAGATGAAGAGCAGGTGCCCTGCTCGGCAGGCAGGCTTGGGCCTCCCTTGGCAGGGAGGGAAGGGGCACTCAGAGAGCCCCATACGTTATTTTTTCAGCCTCTCCATGATCCCCTCTTCCCTTTCGGGAAGGACGAGCCCGAGCACACTGAGGGGAGGAGGAGGATGTGCTTTAACAGTAAATATAGCCTTGTTATTTATCGATGCAGAGTAATTGAAGTAATTTCACGTCGTTTTTAAAGGCAGTGCCTTGGGATCTAATCTCTCTGTCTGATATTAATGGGTAATATTTGGTTGCCTCGTTCATTCATTACTGTTTTCATTATGACTCTAATCCCATTTAGGAGTCTGTTTGTCATTTTAAACTCCTCGGTTTTATCCTGGCGCGCCGTAATCCTCTCTTGCAACCGAAACTGGGGAGCTGCAGGGCTGTGGTTTGGAGAAGGGGCCTCTGCCGCCCCGCGCGTGGTCGGGTGGGAATGCGGCAGCATCTGGTGACACGTGTGGCCTCGGAGCCTCCGCTTCGGCTCGTGGCCTCCCCTCGGCCCCTGCGGTGCCGAGCCAGGATCCTGAGGAGTCCGCGGCTAATTAGCGTTCCCGGGATCCGACCCATTGTGCCATTAATGAGGCTCTGGCACCGCTCCGACTAAAACAGTCATTTTAATAAGCCCAGCCCACTCGTACGTGTTGGTGGAGCACCTAATTACCCTGCTCCCAGCTCCAGCCGTGTTCAGACCTCTCTTTTTACCACTTACTTACCAAAGAGCACGGCAGAGCAGTGCGCTCCTTATAGTTATTCACCTTAATTAATTTTCTGTTCAATGCAGCAGGGCTGCAGGCCGGGTGGCGTCGGCACTCGAGCAGCCGCAGCCCCGGCAGCTGCTCCCGCCGTCCGCACTCTTGCTTGGTGCCAAAATTCCCAGGTTCTGCCCTGGGAAACCTCTCCCGTCCTGGTGCTCCGGCAGCTGGTGAGAAGCGAAGGGGGCTCGTGGGGCACAGAGCCCAGCATGCCGCAAAGGCCGCTCGGATCAGGGTTTCAGGGAGTTTCTCCGCACGCTCCTGCAGCGCTGTAATTAAATAATCCCTTTGTAGTCATGGAAACGTTGTCTCCGGGTCCTCTCCCACTCACCGTTCCGCTGCCCGACGTCGCGGGCGCCGCTTCGATGCCGCCAGCCCTGCGGCGGCTCCGCTGCCCTCCGTGCGGAGCGGCTGCAGGGCGCAGGGCCCGGGACGGCCCGGCCTCTCCCGGGCATGAGGAGCTCTTGAGGGAGCTGGAACGGGGCCTCGGGGCAGCCGCTGGAGCCGCCGCTGCCCCTGCAGCAGCCCCTGCCCCGGGATGCTCTGGCTCTCGCTGAGTTAGTTCATCAGCGGGGACGTCGGGGCTCAGGCTGGCCCTGCACAACACACCCCTGAAGACCTTGCACGCGGTTGCTGTGAGTGCCGGGAGCACTTGGGTGACTAATCTTCATCCGTGTAAACAGAGAGAACTATTTGCTTTTGCAGAGTAAGTACAGAGAAGCAGAGCCCTTTCCAAACAGCCCCCTGCGCTTCCCGCAGGGCTGCCCGGGGCTGCAGCGCCCGCGGAGCCGCGAGGTGCCCGACCCACATGCTCCTGCCCCTGTGCTCCTGTGCAACTCCCAGCGTCTCCTCCAGCTTTTACCTGGCCACCCTGGAGAAAGGATCATTCCTCTGCCTGATCCCAGTGACTCTCTGCTGGATTTTTCCCAAATCAGTGGTGATCCAGGGTGTTTTTCCTGGTTATCCGCGAATCTGCACCATGGTGCCTTGTGTCCTGCTCTCTCTCAGCACGGGACTTCAGATACAAATGCTCGTATCTCCCCATGATAACTATGCTGGCAGAGCAGAGCTGAAAAACACATAGGGCCAAGAGCTTTTCTCTGCTAGCCCTGGGAGGAAGAAGGGAATTGCGCTGTCCCGCTCCGCAGTCTCTGGAAGAAGCAGCTCTCAGCCACACAGAATCGCAGTAGCTTTGCGCTAACACGTGGAAATAGCCAACTTCCAGTGGGATTTCTCCTGTTTTTCCATTAAAATGAAATATTTTCTTTAGTGTACTGGAGTCTGTTAGGTATTTGGGTTGTAACGATGGCCAATAACATCTTGGTCTTATGAGCACTGGGCCACGGACCTGCAGGCACTGCTCTGGAGCCGTTGGCAGCGGGATCTCGGATCCGGCTCACGCTCCTCTCTGTCATATGCATCTCTTCCCATCTCCGAGCCGGAGCCGTCCCTGCGTGCAGCATCCGCTGCTCGCAGTCCTGCTCCGCAGGCTCCGCGTCCCCTGGCGCTCGGGTTCGCCCAAGCCCAGCCGTGCGCATCCCGCGGCCTCGGGCTCCGCCGGGAGCGCCGCTCCGCGCAGATGCGCGCGGTTCGTGTTGTAGGGAAGGCTGTCGAGTGGGGCTCAGGAAACAAGAAGAATAGCAGCCCTATTGGTGTCATGTTTAGAGAGGAACTGGGTTCTCACTATATCAACAGCACTTGGCGTCAAAGTGGCCTTTGTCCGCCGAGACACTGCTGCCTTTCAGCCCCGCGCGGCCCAGCTGCTGCGGCCGTCCGCGCTGCACCGGCACGGCCCCGGCATGGCCCAGCACCCGGCACAGCACCCGGCACAGCACCCCATACAGCACCGTCATGACCCCGCACAGCACCCCATACAGCACCCGGCACAACAGCCTTTCTCCTGCTTTTTTGCAGGCAGCAGCAAGTAGAGCCTTGCCCAAGTGACCAAATGGCCTCATGACTCGGTGTCTAATATTTCCCATTCTCTGGCTTCTGCACAGGTGTCCGAGTGAGGTCCCTGGAGCCTGTGGACTGCTTTTGTGTGCCCCGGTGGCGGCTCAGGAGGCTGGTGGGCACGAGGCCTGGCGCCGGGCGCTCACCGCGCGCTGCTGCTTCCCTTGCAGGTGTCGCGGGTGCCGGTGGAGTCCTGCGAGCAGTACACGACGTGCGGCGAGTGCCTGAGCTCCGGGGACCCGCACTGCGGCTGGTGCACCCTGCACCACATGTAAGTGCATGTGCACCTTTGGAGAGGTGGGATGCAACCTGGAGAGGTGGGATACACTCTGGAGAGGTGGGATAGACCAAGCAAATTCCCTCCTTTGGAGAGGGTGTCCTGGGGCACAGGGGGACACAGAACACAGATCCATGGCAGCAGGACCTCTGTGCTGAGCTCTCCTGCTCGGGACACAGGCCGGCTTGGCCAGGCGAGCGGGACCTATTAAACGTCACTGGCAGAGGTGGAAACTCTGCATGGGAAGGTGGGAGCGCATCCGCTCGGGCAGCACGAGGGAGCGGGCGAGCATGGTGCCGCCGCGCGCAGCGGCCACCCAGGGCTGTGGCTTCCCCCCGGCCGGGAGGCCGCTCTGAATGCACAAGGGGTCTGTCCCGCGGCCCCGGCGGAAGGGGGACAAGGGGAACCCAGCAAGGGGAGGGCGGGCGGGCCCCGGGCACGGGGAATAGAGATCCCGGCGGCCGCGTGCCAGCTCGCACAGCGTCACGGGAAGCCGAGCGGGGTCAGGCCCCGCGCCGCGCTTGGCCCCGTGCCCAAGCGGCAGGTGTTGGGAGGGTGGGAAAGGAGAGGGAAGGCAGCGTGGATGCAAAATCCGGCCTGGATCAGGGCCGCTCTGCGTCACTCCGGGTGGAAAGGGGCTCGCGGCGCCCGGCTCCCTTTCCCGGGCTCGTGACCCGAATCCTGCGAGCCAGCCGGGAGGTGGGTGAAGGCTGTTATCTTCACTGAACAGAGAGAAAACCCTCCATGTGGAGAGCAGAGAAGGGCATCGTTCCCTCTGCCCTTTTGGCCAGGATGTTTTGCATTAATCTCTTCCCAGCGAGAGCTCCTTGATGCTGCTGCTCAGCCCTCTGCTGAGTTCTCCCGCCTTGCTGCGCTGCTCGAAGCAGTGATTACTTTTTAGCCCTTGTCTTAAGCTCTAGATAATTGGGTTCGCTCACTGCCACTGAAGCCTCTGTCACGCTGGTGTAGAGGCCCCTGCACAGTTTGTGTTCAGTTTGGCTCCTTGCTCCTCTGATTCCTTCGCTTCCCCAGGAAGCCAGAGAAGTTTTCAGAAGTTTTCTCATACATGAGAAAGAGGGAATTTCGGCTCCTGCTCTGGTCACACGGGTGTTCCAAGGGAGCGGGTGGAAGCCTCGAGGAGGAGGATAAGGAGCCTCTCCAGCCCGCTGGGATTAGAAACCTGCAAGACTCTTCCCTGTGCTGCTCTCTGCAAGTGCCTTATTGTCTACAGCCCGATTTATCTCTGTTAGGGCTGTTGCCATAAATAGTATGATAAAAAAGAACCATTCCAGCAAGTCAATGAGATAAAGGCTCCAGTCAAGAGCTCACTTTAAAGGTATCTTACAGATTCACTTAAACCTCAATAATTCTTCCTTGGGCAGCATTCATATTTAGCTCCATTATATCCCCAAAAAAAGAAGGGCAAGAGGGTGCAGAGAGCAGCGGGAGTATTTGCAGGGGCTGCTTGGGAGACAAAAGCAGAAACTTCACTACCCGTTTTCAGAAGGAAATAGCGTCTTGGCCAGGATGATCAGTCACTTTTTTGGTGCTCAGGAGATTTTGCAAGTTGGTGTTGAGCTGATCTCAGGTAGATCTGGCCTGGCCAAAGCCCGGCTTTACGTGGGCGGCCAGGTTGCTGCTAACGCACAGGTTGGGGTGAGAGGGCCTGAGGAAGCAGCCTGAGCGACGGCGTTCACGTAAACAGCAAGGAGGAACTTCCCGGTGACCATACCCTGATCCCCCAGCCTTTGCACTGCAGTTTGAAGTAAGGTCAGGATCGATAGCGGTGGAAACTGGTGAGGTTTGCTGATAGTTCATTAACACCTTTAAAATGCCAATATGTGTCGTGTGCTCCCAGGAGCGGAGCCTGAAGAGCAGCATTTCCCCAAATGACACAAGATAGAAAATCAGTGCGGGATCCCGCTGCTGTGCAGTGTTGTCTAGTGTCTAGTAGCTGAAGCATTTCCCTAATTCTTGCTTTCCTGGTGGGCACCGCTCTGTGCCCACGCTTAGTGTTTCCCGCTCCTGGAAGCGGGAATGGGAGCAAACCGTGGAGAGCGAGGCAGGGAAGCCAGGAAACGCTCAGGCTGCCACTGGAGGAGCCACCCCCGTTCTCTCCAGCCTTAGGAAGAGAGGATGAACAAGCTGCATGTTTTTGGTTAAATTAAAATGGAGGCAGCTTCTCTGACTGCTTTTCGCAGCTGCAGAGCTGCAGTTTGGGTGCAGATTATGGGTTTATGGCTCTCGGGAAGGATGCACGGAGGGTGCTGTGCTGTTGGGCACACAGAAGCCGGTCCCGGGATCCGGCAGCGGCGCCGTTCCCGGGGTTGGGGGGTGTTTCCCAGGGTCGGGCACACTGACATGTGCTCGTGTGCCAGGTGCTCGCCGAGGGACAGCTGCGAGCGGGCGGACGAGCCGAACCGCTTCGCTGCCACCATCGGCCAGTGCATGAGCGTCACCGTGCAGCCCAGCAGCATCTCCGTGTCCGAGCACAGCCTCCCGGTAGGTGCTGGCGAGCCGGGTAGGGGCCGTTTTTGTGCATTTCCAGCCCATTTCGGGTGCACAACCATCGCTCCGTTTTCCAGCCTTTCTCCCTTCTTGGAAGCACAGATGTTTCTGCCTGAGGTCAGGCTTGCAGAGGGGCCACTATGGAGAGGACTGGAGCAGGCAGGGAGCAAATCCCCTCTCCTGCTGCCCGGCTCGCACTTGCCCTGCTCGGGTTTCACTAGCTGCTGAAGGAGAGGCTTTGTTTCCCCGGTCCCCTGGGAGCCGCGTGCCCAGCCTCACTTCTCCCGGGTGTCCCAGCTGCGCACGGAGCAGCTCAGCTCTGCCGCGGGCGCCGCGGCTCCGGCTGCCCTGCCACAAGTGCTGCCACAGCTGGGGCCTGGAGCAGCTGCCCTCGTGTCCTCCTGCCGCGCCGGGACCTCGTGTCCCCCTGCCCGGCCTCCCCGCCACGTGTCCTGCCTGTGCCTTGGCCACCCGCAGCCGTGTGCCATGGAGGTACCCACGGCCTCCCCACGCTGAGCATCACTGCTTGTGTCAGAACGTGCGTGATGCCATCAGTCCCGAAGTGCTGGCTGTTCCATGGGAAACTATTCCAATGGGAATCATGGGAATCCGAGGGGTCACTGTTCCCTGGGAATAGCTGGAACCGCAGCAGAGACTCGAGCAGCTCTGGCTGCAGCCGGGTCCCCCTTGTCCCTCATCTCTCCGTGCCTCTGCTTTGCCCCTGCTCAGCTCAGCCTGCTGGTGAGCGACGCGCCAGACCTCTCGGCCGGGATCACCTGCCTCTTCGGAAACCTCACGGAGGTGGAAGGCAGCGTGTCGGGCAGCCGGGTTGTGTGTGTTTCGCCCGCGGCGAAGGATGTCCCGGCCATCCCCATGGAGCAAGGTGGGCCCCCGGCTTCTGCACAGCCATAGGAACCGTGGCGCGGATGGGTTGGCCAGGCAGAGCTGCCCCCACGGGGCAGGGCTGGCAAAACTCATGGTTGCCCCCAAGACCACTGAGCACAGAGCCACTCCTGGAGCCAAGGAGAGGGAGGCCAGGAGCTGCAGCCTCCGCAGCACCAGCTGCCGTGGAGGCTCCAGGAGGCACCTGCGGCTCTGGAGCAGATCCTGGCTTGGCCGTGGTGGGTGGGTTGGGAAGGGGCGGCCGCCAGGCCTGACTCTGCACCCCCCAGGAGATGGTGCCGATTCTGCTTTTTGGTCCTGTTCTTTGGGTCGTTTGTTTATTCATGTCTCTACTGTCATCATTCCTCCTCCCATAACCAAACTGCTCCTTGGTTAAAACTCTTTTCTCCTTGGCATCCTTCCAGGTGCCAGCCGTGCTTCCCTACTGACCACTCTGCATTTCTAAAACAGTATATGGAGCCTGGGAGCCGGGGAACACGGTGCCCATCAGCCCAGAGCAGCCCTGGGAGAACAGCCTGCCATTAATTCCCCAGTGCTGAGTCTCCCCTAATGCGCCCTTAATGCTCCTGTTTCCCAAATCATCTCCTGTTGTGGCTTAGGCTCTTTGGAGCAGGCTACATTAGTGTGTTTTTGTGCTGAGGAGAGAAATTTTTTAAGGAATGAGATGAGATCCCAAACTCATTTCAAAGGTGGCCTAAAGCAGTGCTTAGGCCCTGCATCTCCAGCGTATTTTGCCGTCAAGTCTGATTTGCTCGGGAGGGATGGCTGAGAGAGCCGGAGGCCCCGGGGGCTGCTCCGGCGGCTCTGCTCGGAGCGCCCGGAGCTGCCGCAGCCTCGCAGCGAGGCGGCCGCGCGGCGCCTTCGGGAGCGCTCCGCAAAACCCAAGCTGCTTCCCAGCTCCCGCCCACCACACATGGCTGGGGAAGCCGCGAGACGGTGTCCGCGCCGCCGCGCGCCCGCGCTCAGCGCCTGCCTCTCGCCCACAGACTGGTTCGGCCTCGTGCTGCAGCTCAAGTCGAGGGAGACTGGCAAGACCTTCGTGAGCACCGAGTTCAAGTTCTACAACTGCAGCGCCCACCAGCTGTGAGTACCCGTGCCCTTCTCCTCGCCACCCAGGCAGGCACTGCATTTCCCTCTCTTCCTGAGGGGAACAGGCAACTGCTTTTCCCAGGAGCCGCTGTTTTCCCAGGATACCGAGCAAATCCAAGCCCCTCCAAGCGAATCCATGCAAAGGCCAAAGCCTTTGTCATGCCTGGGGCGCACAAGGGAGGGATGTGCGGAAGGGGATCCGGAGTGGAGAAGGGAAAGGGCTGTGGCGTGGGTGCTGGCCCCTGTGCCCAACAGGAGGGTTTACCATGCACTTGGGGACAAGCTGTGGGCCAGCCATCGATGTGGAGCCTGCGGCTCCCTGCTGCCGATCCCCGTGTGTCCTCCTCGAGATCGGGAGGACGCAGCAGCGGGGCCGTCTCAGGAGGGAAGTGTCCAGCGTTGGAGCGTGAGCGGAGCGCTCGCTGGGGCTGGGGGCCGCGCAGCCCGTGCGAGCCCCGAGCCTTGCACACACATCCCCCCCGCGGGCTCCTCTCCTGCCCCCGGCCCGCGCCGCGGCTGCTGGCCTCAAAAACGTGTTTACACATTGGAGTGTTTATGGATTCCTGTCGGGAAGCGGAGCGAGCCTCGCGCTCCTAAGTGAAAGGCAGGCGGGACCTGCCAGGAGTGGGTAAGGGAGGGCAGGGCTGAGCTGCGAGCCTGGGGCAGCCGGCGCTGCGGGGCCGGCTGTCGGCTCCGCTTTGGGTGCACGATTTGCTGCTCTGGCTGCTGCCTGGGCTCATTCCCAACTTTGCCAAGCTAGATTTTAAGCATCGAACTGTGGGGCCTTCCCTCTGGTGCTTGGAGGACGGTTGTGTGTTCTGAGGAGCTTGGCTCGCAGGGAATTTTTCTAGGCATCCAGTCAAAACTTGTGGGGAGGGGAACCTAGCAGGGGTACGGGGATGAAAGGAGCGTGGGGAACCCTGCGGTCCCACACATTATCCCTCAGCAGGGAGCATATCCGTGTCAACACGTGCACTCCTTTCTGCCGTTCCACTGGGTTCCCATGGCCTTGGATTTGCTTGAGGGATGGTATTACAGGGAACCCTTGTTCTCTTGGGAGTGGAGGTTGAATCGGGAGAGGCAATGCATCTTCTCTGCCCTTTGCTTGGCTCCCTCGGGCCCAGACCCTCTCCATTGCCACTCTCAGGGTATTTAAAGCAGGGCAGGGCAGCAGCTGAGCCATCTCTGGCTGCGTGGCAGCCAAGGAAATGGTCTTGTGCCTCGCGTGAAGCGTGTGCCCTTTGGGAGCTTGCGGTAGGCTAAGAAGGGCAGAAGATGTTTGTGGTTGGCATAGACGAGAAGAGGCTGCTCTTGCAGGACAAGCCTGTTTGAAGTCCATTGCAACAAGCTAAGGAACAGATGAGGTGAAGAGATGCTCCGTTGCTGAGGAGGGACAGGATGAAGGAGCCCAGGTGGTGGCCCTGTGAGGGTCCCCAGGAGCTGGGGATCAGCTGGGGCCAAGCAGAGCTGGGAGCAGCAGCCAGAAAAGCCACGGACGGTGAGAGGTGCCCAGCCGAGCTGCTGCCCTGGACGAGCAAGGAGATCCTTCTGCCTCCTCCTGCAGGGCTAGGATGAGCAGAGAGCTCTGTCAGCTCCCGACGGGGAGGCCAAAGGCCAGGCCCGAGGCAGGTGAGCGAGGGTGACAGAAATGCCGCAACCAGAAACAGAGACAGAAATGGGTCAGATAAATGAGTAATTAAATAAGCTTGCAACACTTGATATTTCTCCCCAGATTTGCATTTGCATGATTAGAATAAGCTTCCTTGGCTATTAAGGTCACTATGAATGCATCAGAAGGAAAATACAATTGAGTTATTAAATATGCGCTCGAGTGGCAGCAGCTTGAAAGAGGAAGCACCAGGCGGTGGCACCTCTGCCCAGCTGGCCCGGAGGGCAGGGAGGCAGCACAGGGCCCCCCTGCTCTGCTCCCTGCCCCGCGACACGTGCCCGGAACGGCTGGTGCTGAGCGGGGTCCAGGCTCCGGCTGCGCCCCGCAGTCCAAGGGGGACCCCACAGCTCCCCATCCCCTTCCTCTCCGATTCTGCAAGGGGCATTTGCACCCCTGGTACCGACTGGATTATTTGAGCCCTGGTCATGTTGATTTTATGCAGATGGCTGCTTTTTTGTTGAAAGCACTGTTTTTATTCAATTGCCCCTCCTGCTGTCTTTTTTTTAGAAAGAAAAAAAAGAAGTGTTCCATGTAAAGGAGCAGATTTGTTTGTAACTCATATGTTTTGCATATCCTTCCCTTTGGGATCTAGTACAGCTTAAATAAAATGCCAAAACCATCTGAAGTGATGTTCTTGTGGGAAGGACGTGCAGCACTGACAGCCGGCACCTGGGATCGGCGCGGGGCCCGCAGAGCTCCGGCTTGTGCCGCTCTCGCTCCGTGTCCTGCTCCCGATTCCAGCTCCCGCTCCCGATTCCAGCTGTCACGTTCCCGCCGTGCCGACAGCCCCAGATGTCAGTGGGATGGGGGGGTCTCTCCTCTAGATCCTCCTCTAGCCAAAAATGGAGTCCCGATCCTGTACCATACTGTGTTCAGTTGGGCCCAGGGCAGTGATGTGTCATAAATGCAAGCTTGCATTTTAGTAGTGAATGGTCCTGCAGGTTGTTTACAGGTTGTCTCCTCCCCACAGGTGCCTGTCCTGCGTGAACAGCGCGTTCCGCTGCCACTGGTGCAAGTACCGGAACCTCTGCACCCACGATCCCACCACGTGCTCCTTCCAGGAGGGCCGCATCAACGTCTCCGAGGTACTGGCACCCTTTCAGGCACTTCTTGTGGCGCTTGTCCCATGGCACAAGTAGCCAGGGTTGCTCTGAGGGCTTTTAACTTTCCAGAGGGCACATGTGCACTCTTGGCTGGCCTCTGATAGTGCAGAAGCAGCTTTAAAGGAGCTTAGTAAGAAAGTGTCAGCCTAGCAAAAACAACACATCTCACCTTGAACACCAAACTGGGGACGCTTAAACTCAGTAATAGCTATAATTTCTGTAGTATTTTCCTTGAGGGGTGTCAAGGACTTCTCAAAGACCAGCGCATTTCCGTAACTCAGCTTTCTGCACGAGGCATGCAGGGATTTGCCCAGCAGCAAATGACCAGTGGAATGCAGAGCTCTTGGGGAGGCTCCTGCTTTCACATCCAGTGGGTTGTGTTGACAGGCCTGAAATATATGACTGCAACCGGGCTGTAAACTGATTAGGAAGGGAGTTACAAATGTGAACAGCCCCAAACTTTGAGGAAGAAAATAGCCCTGGGTTCCAAAGCTGTGGCCTGGGAGCCGTCTCTGTTAAGAGTTAATAAAAGGCATAGGGCTCCATTCCAAAAACACTTCTAAAAGTTGGGAGGAGGCACAGCCTACAAGCAACCTTGCCAGAGGACACACACGAATACTGAGCGAGCAAAGAAGGCAGGATTAGCAAGGACCAAGATGAAGCTTCCTAAGTAGACACGGAGTGAATGGATGAGAAAGGGAGGAAGGTCAGTCAGGAGAGTAAAACACTGAGCCATTAAATGGAGGCGACTCAAGCTCCCAGGCTGCCAGCTAAAGCAACATTAAACCTCAAACTTAAGCTGCACATGTGCCTTGCTGTTTAAAATGCTGTCAAGAGGCACCTGGGCACAAGGCAAGAAAAGTAACTCCACGTTACTTCAGCAAGAATCTGCAGCAGCGAAAGGGTGGAGAGTGTAACCAGGAGCAGGCAGCAGCCCCCATGAGCTGCATCAAGCTGCAGAGGTGCAGGTGCCCACAGAGATGCACCTGCCCTGGGGACAAGCCAAAAGCTTTCTTAGACCACTTCAAAACCAAGGAACTTCCTTTTAAGACAGCCTGAGAAAGTAACAACCTTTGCTTTTCCTTCTGTCAAGTGATGTGGGTTTCTTTTGCCTTCACGCTCAAAGCCTTGTCTGTCTTCCCAGGCTTTACAATTATAGTCCTCGTTTTTATAGGTCTTCAACCCTATGATATCAAAAATGATTTTTAAAGCTTGACAACTCTCCGATAAAGTAGGACAATTCCATTATCTCCATTTTTCTCTTGGGAAAGCACAGGAGATGATTACCTGAGATCACACAGAGCGAGTGGAAGGGCTGGTGTCTGTCTGCCAGCTCCTGCTGTGATCTGCAGAGCCACAGGACTCTGCTGTCCCCATGCTACTGCTGCTGCTTCATCTCGCAGGGCTTCGGGCACTTTCCTTCTTGCTTTGCTTCCTTGCTTCAGTTTGCTTCCTACCAGTGGATGTGAAGTGCTGACTAATGCCTTTCTGGTGATTGCTTTTGATAAGGGCTCGTGATAACAGTACGGATGGTTTAGTCTTCATCGTGACATCTCTGCACTTCTGAACACGCATGCGAACCCAGCCCTAATTTGTTTGCTTATTTAAAGTAAATGAATTGCCACTTGTGTACACAGAGCAGTTCTAGTGCGTTTATTATGGGTATTTCACTCCCGCTAACACATCAAATAAATGCCTCATAAAAGTTTCCTCACTTAAAACAATCCGGATCACAATGTTCTCATTGTGTCACGGTCTGATATATTGGCAAAATGTTTGTGCTTATCAACATCATTCCCTTCATAGCGGCACGTCTATTGTGTTTGGAAGGAGAGCATTAATAGCAGCACTCCAGGCAGAGTTGCCTCCGTCAAGGAGGGCTCGGGGAGCGCTGTGTGGAGCTGTGTGCTGGCCTACTTACCGTCCCATGTGTGTGCTCTCACACAGGCTTTGCACACATGTTTACATGGGCATGGAAATGTTCTTCTGACTTTATATTTACTAGAAAATATCCTGGATATTCTCTTTTGCCCTTGACTCCCCGTGACTTGGATCCCAGCTGGATCCACTGATGGTCTTGCTTTGCACGGCGTCGCTCCAACGCTGCAGCACAAGGAGCTTCGAGACCTTTGCCACCTCAAACCAGGCCTGTAATAGCATTTTAATGTGCAGGAGGGGTTGGATCTCTGCGTGTGGAAGGCTTATGGCTATAAGATGTGTCCCTGTAAATGTATAAACCATGCAGGTGAAGAGCAGTGTAGCAACACAGATCTGTTCTTACACACATCCCCACGGAGAGCTAGGAGCAAATGAATCCTATTAACTTCCAGGCTGGGATCCGTGCCCTCTTTGATGGCCGCTGTGTGCAGATAATGTTGTTTCCACATGTGAGATGCTGAACGGGGGAGCGGAGTGTTTCACATTCCTGCAGCTTAGTGCAGGGCCGGATTTCAGCTCCCTTCTGGCTCCTTGGAGCTGAGGTTTGCATTAGGACTTGGAGAGCAGTTTCTTTGCACCACGCTGGACCTGTTGATGCTCCCTGCTGCTTGATGCTCCTTGAGAGAAATAGAACAACACAGAGCTCCCTTGTATCTGTCCCTCAGTCCCCATCTCTGAATAGCTGGAGGGAGACTGTGATGTGGAAGGACAAATAGGGGTCTCATCTAAGCCCGCTGCAATCAGCAAATGACTTTCTGTGGGGTGACATGCAGCTCCTAGAGATGTATGTGTGTGAGCGAGTACCCATAGCAACAAAAAGCCCGGGTGTGCAGCAGGAATAACTCGTCTCTATTTGGAAAGCTTGATTTGAGCTTGTTGGCAACCCCTTTTTGTCAGTAGGTTTGTGGTAAATGAGAGCTGCAGTGTTTGCTCTTCGGGAGAAAGGAGAGACGTGGGAGAAGGCACCGTAAGGGGGCAGGGACAGGAGGGTGCCAGGCGGTTGAGAAAGCAGAGCCCACCTGTATTTGCAGGCTGTAAATACAGCACTTTATAAAACGCAGGCCACGCAAGGGCTGCAGCACCCAACACTGCACGGAGCGTGGGACCAGAGGTCATTTGGCAGGAATTTGCCAGTGAGCGAAGTCCAGCTTCAAGTGACTTTCTTCTTTTTATGTGTGGTTGCTAAGGGGCAAGACCTGCTCTCCTCTCCAGTAGCACAAATGAAGAGTAATGTGTCTGCATGAGTAATGGAGACTATAATTTATATCACTGGGAACAAACTGAGAGCCAAGGGTTTATGTTCAGGTGCCAAGTTCATTTATGTGTCTAACTTTAAAGTGTGTGCAGTTAGGTAATGTTTGTGGAGGTGTTTTTTAAGACAAGACAAGTACAAAAATGTTGTATTTTCTTCCATTCAAGCCAAGTTCCATCATCAAAAGCAGAGTCCCCCATTTCTAGCGGATTTTTGCAAGTAGAAAAAAAAAAGAGCAGGAAGATTTGACCTACTAAAACTGTTCTGTTAAGCACAAATAATAACCCTGGGTGTTCTGATCTGCTCCAGAGGAAGATGCAAATCTCTGGTTTTGGAGATGTTTATAGACCTTGCAATCTCTGAGGCTAAAAGGTGCTGGAGAAGCATAAGATATCTTTATAAATTATGTGTGATGATATTTCATACAAAGGCTATTCCTTACAAGTCTGTACCCCTCGTGCCTTGGAGTCTTGTCTTTCCCCAGCACATCTCCTGTGTTTATTCTGGTTTATAGAAGTCAGCAAGATAATGAGAGAACCGAGCGCCTGTTTGTTTAGCGCAAGGAGGTAATAACGGCCTTTCTAGTGCACGGCAGGATTTACTCCTCATGAATTAAAAAACAAAGCAAACTGATTAGGGAACAAATTGCGTATTCCACTGCCTGCAATTCTCTTTTTTTTCCCCTGTATGTTCTGGACATTCGGCAATTCCAGGCAGCAGCAACGGTGGAGAGGGAGCGGAGTGGGCAGAGCTGCGGGGCACCACGCAGGGCTCTGGGCATCGGCCCCAGCAAAGCTGCTGGGCCCTCCCAGGCCCTGCAGTTTCAGCAGCTTCATTCGTTTGTCAGATAAATTCAGCAGCAGCTGCAATTTCCCCCAACGTGACATTTTTTCTCCTAGTGAAACCCTGGCTCAAAGGAAAGGAAAAGCATCTGTTATATCCTGCTTGTCTCTAATGACAGTAGAACAATTGTTGCTACCTGCATCTGCAGGACCAGGGAGCAGACCTGAAAACGCAAGTCCCCTTCTAGGAAAATGCATTTCTTAACAGTCGTCTCACGGCTGGCGGTGGCCAGAAGGGATAATGGTCCAGAACGTGCTCATTTTTCTCAGGTCTGTGCACTGCAATTCTGCCATTGGTGATATGGTTGGAGATTTTTATTTTTTATCACAGGGAGATAAAAGATTTTACAATTGCTTTCCTCCCAGAGAGAGGCTTCTGAAAGCCTGGGAAGCTCTGTGGACTCGTTCCTCTCCCCTTGGTCCTCTGCACCACGTTGAAGCTAAATGCAGGAGGTTCAAATGCAGTAAGATCTTGAGCACAAGATGGCAGATGCGTGAGAACGTGCACCAAGAAGGAAGAAGTGTTTGTGCGAAGACAGCATGGGTTTGCGAAGGGAATATGCCATGAATCCTCGTGCTTTGCTGGGCTTTACTTCCCTTCCAGCAGAGCTGACTTCCTCGCTGTTGGAGCTTAAAATCACTCCTGGCTGTTAATCCGTGAAAGTCCCTGTTAGAAATAAAATAAAAAATATATAAGGAAAAGTGCCACTAAAAAGGTTTATGAGGCAGCAGTTTAAGCTACCGGCTCTTGCGGGCGCGGGGAGCATCTGGTTCTGGTTTGCGACGTGCCCGAGCGCGCGGCGAGGAGACCGCCGGGGCGGCAGACGCGGCCGTGCTCCCCGTGTCCCTGTCCCCGTGTCCCCCTCCCCGTGTCCCTGCTCAGCACCAAGGCGCGGGGCAAAGAGGGGACGCAGCCCCGGGTCCCTCTGCCAGGTTCTGCTTTAGAGCCCTTCGCTGCAGGAGCCTCCGAGGTCCCGCCACCCCTCTGCGCTCCCTGCGGGAAAGGCCAGCTTGGTGCACGAGGCGGATTTGCTCAGGAGAGTTGGGATTAGGGCGCTTAATCCTGCCCAGGAAAACCCGAGCCTTAGGCTTTGCGGATGCTTCCTGCACCCAGCTGCTCCTGTCCTTGAGTGTCCCTCTGTCCTTGGGCATCCTGCGCTTTGCCCCCGGCTGCAGCAGCCCGGGGAGGGCGGCTGGAAGGTTTTGCACGGCCAGGGCTGTGGGCTGAGCCTCTCTCTAACCTCTGCTCTCGCGTGTGTCCCCAGGACTGCCCGCAGCTCCTGCCCGCCGAGGAGATCCTCATCCCCGTGGGAGAGGTGAAGCCCATCACGCTGAAAGCGCGCAACCTGCCACAGCCGCAGTCGGGGCAGCGCGGCTACGAGTGCGTGCTCAGCATCCAGGGCGTGATCCACCGCGTGCCCGCCCTGCGCTTCAACAGCTCCAGCGTGCAGTGCCAGAACAGCTCGGTGAGGCGCCGCACCAAACACGGCGGGCAGCCGACGAGGGGGAGTGGGACAGGGCTGGGATGGGGCTGGGGCAGCATCCCAGACCTGTACCGGGAGCTGCAAGTCCCGTCGGGAAGCCCTTGCTCGCTGGCCCACCCCTGACCACCTGCAGATGCCCGCGGGCAAACAGGGCACATTGAGTTTATTTTAGGCAGCAGCGTGAAGGACTTCAGGGCCTGCTTTCATATACACTGAAGATGGTCTTAAATTGTTAATGAAGACTTGAATTTTTTAAAATTTCACCAGATATTTATACCTTGCTGACTGTCTTTGGGCCCTGCGGCCCAGTGGCTAAAAAATGCATTACTCCTCCTAGCACTTCTCCTATCCAAAGTGGTTTATAAACATGAGGAAAACCCTTTATCACTGTTGGGCAAATAGAAAATAGCGGGTAGAGAGTTTAAGGATGACTGTGTTCTCGTAGGTCTATCAGTTAAGCAGAAGAGCTAGGGCATCTCTGATTTAATTACCTTTCCTGGGGAGCAGGGAGGGGGGCAGAGCCTAAGTGCAACCTGTTGGTCGCCAGGGCCTCAGCACAGGTTTTTTAAGTGGAAAATTAGCATCATCCTGTGCAGGTGGTTCTGCTGTGTCCTCCACAGCATTTCACTCTCCCACTTCTTCTTTAGTACCTCTATGACGGGATGGACATAAGCAACCTAGCAGTGGACTTTGCCGTGGTGTGGAACGGGAACTTCGTTATCGACAACCCGGAGGATTTGAAAGGTAGCGTGTGCGCGGGCACATTGCAGGGGCTGCGCCGGGGAGTGGGCAGAGCTGTGTTAGTGCAGCCAGGGCCGCTGCAGTGATGCAGGCAGAGCTGTGTTAGTGCAGCCAGGGCCGCTGCAGTGATGCGGGCAGAGCTGCGTTAGTGCAGCTGGGGCCGCTGCAGCGCTGCAGTTATGCAGGCAGAGCTGTGTTAGTGCAGCCAGGGCCGCTGCAGCGATGCGGGCAGAGCTGTGTTAGTGCAGCCAGGGCCGCTGCAGTGATGCGGGCAGAGCTGTGTTAGTGCAGCCAGGGCCGCTGCAGTGATGCAGGCAGAGCTGCGTTAGTGCAACCGGGTCCACTGCAGTGATACGGGCAGAGCTGCATTAGTGCAGCTGGGGCCGCTGCAGCGCTGCAGTGATACGGGCAGAGCTGCATTAGTGCAGCTGGGGCCGCTGCAGCGCTGCAGTGATACGGGCAGAGCTGTGTTAGTGCAGCCAGGGCCGCTGCAGCGATGTGGACAGAGCTGCTTTAGTGCAGCCGGGGCTGCTGCAGCGCTGCAGTTATGCAGGCAGAGCTGTGTTAGTGCAGCCAGGGCCGCTGCAGTGATGTGGACAGAGCTGCATTAGTGCAGCCGGGGCTGCTGCAGCGCTGCCCCGCGCTCAGCCCGCGCCTCCCCGCTCTCCGCAGTTCACCTGTACAAGTGCGCGGCGCAGCGCGAGAGCTGCGGGCTCTGCCTCAAGGCGCAGCAGAAGTTCGCGTGCGGCTGGTGCAGCGGCGAGGCCCGCTGCACCCTGCGGCAGCACTGCAGCACCACGGCCGCCCAGCCCTGGCTCCACTGGTCCAGCAGGAACGTCAAGTGCTCCAACCCGCGCATCACCGAGGTAAGCGAGGGCGCTGCCCGCCTCCGGCCCCACTTCCCTTCACTTGGGCAAAACGGGCTCATCTCCCTTTCCATCCAGTCTGGAAACGTATCCTCCTCTGTCCTGCGCTGAGGAAGGGGGAATAAAACGCTCCAGTACTTCCTGTGAAATTAATTTGCAGATTCCTCGCCACCCGAGCAGGGTTTGCAACCCCGCCGCCTCCTCTGGCAGCTGTCACTCGCCCGGCATCGCTATCAGCACTGGGGTGACCGCTATGGACTGTTGCATGAATGCTAATTAAACTAGGGAGCTAATTAGTCTTTAGTTGATGTTTCTGATGTTTCTGCTCAGACCACTGAGGGATGCAAAATGTCTCCCAGGAGCATTTTTACCAGTAAAACTGCTCTTGCTCTGTTAATGTTGCTATTAGGAGTGACACTCATATCAGGTGGGGATGAAAGAAGGTTTGGGTTTTTCACTTAATTAACTGCCCCCGACAGCCTCCCTTGTCCTGAGCATGTGTCCGTGCTGCAGAAGGAGGAGGCGCTGCTGTAAAACAGCCTTGTAGCAAAGTGGCCCTGGCCCCAGCGCTCACGGCTGAGCAAGGGCACAGGCAAGAAGGCAGGGCTGCAGCGTGGAAGTGCCCTCTTAAAATAGTCTCTAAGCCAGCTTAGTTAAAGCAGCTCGAGCTCAGCCTGGCAGGCAGGAACTGGCCTCCTTTCTGTCAAGGAGAAGAGAAAAACGGAGAGTTTTCAAGTCCCACCTGAGGCTGCCTGTGTTCAGTTGCCTCCTGCATGGGGAACGTGCCGGGGCTCTTGCTCTGCTCCAGCCCCATCAGAGCCCAGCAGTGGTGGGTGCAGGGGAGCCCTGTGCCCACCCTGCCTGGCAGCAGAGGAGAGGGGCTTCCTCCCTCCCCAGCTCTTTCTAAGGAGGCCACTGAGCTCTCTGCTCCCGTCCCTTGCAGCAGTGCAAAGAGCCCCACATGCTCTGGGGACACACGCCTATCTTGTCAGATGCTAGAAGCAAAATAGCCTCTGCCTCGGATTTTCTTCATTGTAAACTGTTCAGACAGTTGTAACATTTAAGAAGTCTTAGATTTATTTACCCCTCCTTGAGCTAAGCAAAGAAGGGGAAAAATTACTCTGTTCCAGCCACTAAATAATTTGCATGAGAGCATTTTCAGGCTGGCTCTCGTTGCTGGCTGCAGGCATGGCGCTGCCACAGAGTATTTTATCACTGTCCAACTTGAAAGCAATATTTTTGGTCGCCGTCCAAGGAGAAAAGAGTCGTGCTTTGCTGTTGCACATTTCTTTCTCCATACGCGGGTCTGGTGTCCGCCTTGGAAGCGGAGACGTGGCCTGGCCAGGGATGCTTCCCGGCTCCAGAGATCGCCCTGTGGGCCTTTGGGGTCGCCCTGTGAGTAGGAAACATCTGTCCTGGCAGATCAGCCTCTCCACGGTGAGGGATGGCAAGAGAGAAGCTGCAGTTCAGGGGGATGTGGTGCTTTACACCCTCAGCTGGCTCAGGCAGCGCTGCGAGCTGCTGTGCCGCCCATCAGGTGGCAAAGCAGGACACGGTGACGGGGATCTCGCTCCGCCGTGCGCTGGCATCGCCCTCCTGGACCAGAGTCGTGTTGGGTCTTGTGCAGCTGCTGCTCTTCCAGTCGCCCTGGCTCACTGGCACTAAAAGCAAGAGGTTTTTCCACTCCCTTTGCTCTCCATGGCCAGTGTCCCTCTCCTGGTCCCTAGCCACAGGTCGAAGGCCCCGCTCCCGGGTCCCCGAGGCTGCATATCTGGCAAGAAGAGATCGTTTTTATTAGCTGTCAGCATAAATCAGCAGCTGCATTTGCACTGTGCTCTTGTTTGCACAGCCTGACGGTGGGGTCAAACCGTTGCTGCAAGTGTCCCTTTAACGACATAAAACTTGCGCTCGCTCTGCGGTCATGGCAATAAATAAATAAAGATCCGTTTCGTCGCGAGCAAGCGGCACTCTGATCTGCAATTCATTTATTTGCAGGCCTCATTAATATAACATCAGTGCAACAAACAGCTGGGGGGGGGCGGTGTCGGGCTGAATCAGGGGGCCGCTCTGCTGAGGTAGCGGTTCCCTCCCCACGGTGCCGTTGGATGTGGCACGGAGCGATCCCACCGGGATTGGCACGAGTGCCCCAGGGCCCTCCGCGCTTCCAGGGAAATAGGAGAGAGGAGGAGGAAGGGCTGGAGCGAGGGGAGCTGTTGGTGCAGCCGGCCGCAGAGGAAGCTGCCCCAGCAGAAATGCCCGGTGCATCCGTGTCCTGTGGTGACAGAAGGGCAGGGTGCCGGGCTGAGCAAGCTCGTCCTGTGTCACCATGTCCGTGTCACCCGTGTCTGCTTCCTCTGTTTTGATAGCGCAGTGCTTTCCTCTGAGGCTGAAAATCCCTCTGCCAAACGTCAGTGCTGCTTGCATCACCTGAGTAACTTGCATAACACGATGAGCACTTTTTGGAGCAGATAGATAGGAAGCAGATAAGTCTAAACTGGGGGGGAAATGGTTCTTCCTAATCCTGTTTGTCCCAGCACTGCCTTCTGCGCGGCTTCCCCATCTATGTGACTGGGTTGTGGACACCGGAGATGGCCCAGGGGAGGGCTGGCTCTGCGGGGAACACTGTAAATCCAGGACCTGGCGCTTCCATGTGGGAAGCACGGCAAGATCCAGGGGCCGGCGGTGCCAAGCAGAGCGGCCGGGCGCCCTTGGGCCCGCCGCGCTCGCTGCCGCTGGACATTGAAGCCTTTTCTTCTTCCCGGGATTTGGGCTGAATCTCCCCAGCTGTAATTAATTGCATGCATCTGCTCTAACCCTGGGGCTGCTTTATGGCACAGTTACTTCAAAACTGTTCAATTAGCGACCACTAAAATGTAGGTCGAGCGGAGCTCCGTGTTGGGGATTTTCCAGGTCAGGACATTTGGAAAATACCGAGTCAGCTCGGCTTGGGTGGCTGGACCGCTCGTGCCACGGTCGCACCGTGGCAAACGTCTCCTTTTCGTGCGGGGGGAAGGAAGGGCTTGGCCCTGACCTGACAAGTGCTACAGCAGAAGACCCTTGAACGGACACCAGAGCCCCCAAGGAGGGTGGTGGCCGTGTGACTCGTGCCCTACCGAGGCTGGGCAATGCCCAAGGAAGATGATGCTGTCCTTAATGCAGGATGTGGGCACAAGGTGACCATGGCAGCTCTAGAGCACCCAATTGCACTTGGAGCAATGTGGATTTGTCCCTCGGGTCCCCAGGGTGTCCGGGGACAGGAGCAGCGCGAGCCCCGCGCCGAACCCAGGGCTGCAGCCCTCCTGGGGACAACGGGGCAGGGCGAGCGGCTGCGCCTTCCCCTGCGGCCTGACCCGCGTCCCGTTGCAGATCCTGACGGTGTCGGGCCCCCCGGAAGGCGGCACCCGGGTGACCATCCGCGGCGTGAACCTGGGCCTGGACTTCTCCGAGATCGCGCACAACGTGCAGGTGGCGGGGGTGCCGTGCGCGCCCCTGCCCGAGCGCTACGTCGTCGCCGAACAGTGAGTGCTCCTGGCCCCTCGCCCGGCCCCACGAGCTGCACTGGGGCTGGGACATGCTCCGGGGATGGGGGAGCCCCCGGCCCTCCCGCGCCGGCCCCGCCATTCATTACACACCCGAGGTGCTGATAGCGCCTTCATCCACACAGGCCTCCGCTGCAGTCACCTCATTTATTTCACTAACAAAAACGTCAACTGGAAATTAGAAAGCAGGCCTTGTGTTCCAGGCGCTCCGTGGTCGTGGGGCAAAGTGCAGAGCACTGTGGCTGTTGTCACTGCAGTGGCTCCCAGCAGCGCGCTGGGAGCACTGGGAGCAATAGAGGCTTGGGCCATTCGGCAGAGCAGTGTTTTGTTTTGGTTTATTTTTCAAATAAAGGACGGAAGATTATAAAATTATCTTCCTTTGATGGTAGGAAGGCCTGATTTTTATAAGCACGACTCTAATTACTGTTCTTGAGCTTTCAAAGTTTGTTAACATCATTAAAACATTTACCCTGGGCAGATAACAGCAAGCTTAGCGTGAGAGCTGCCTTTTAAAGAAGGAGGCAGATGAAAGGAGCCTCTTCAGGGCTGTGTGGGCAGGCTGCGTTCCTGGGCTGCAACCACTCGCCATATGCTGCAGCCTCCAATCTAGCAGCCAGCAATTAGGGTAATGTTGGTGAAAGGGCCACTTAGCCCAGCAATCAGCACCCCGCAGCTCTGCCGCGTGCGGCGCTTCGTGACAAGGTACCTGCTGGGGGGTTGGCTCTTGGTAGGAGCGGGGACCAGGTGTGTGACAGGGTCCCTGGTGCCATTGCCCTGTCACCTGGTGCTGCACGAGACCCGGGTGCTGCTTGGGTGGCACCGCGGGGAGCCGAGTGTCCCGGTGCCGCTGCCACCTCCCTGGGGCAGCCGGGAGGGAGAGAAGCAGGGCCCAAGGGACGTCCCCGGCAGCGTGTCCCATGGCAAGGCCCCGTGCTCCCAGCCCTCTCCGTCACCCCTCTCTGGTTTGATTAACTGGGAGATGGCAGGGTGAGCTGTTCACTTAATGAACTCATCTGTTACTCTGAGGGCTTCACACTCGCTTTGCTACTGGTTAATATATTGCCATTAGTGCTCTGCTTTGCTCTGGAGTTTACAGCTTGTAATAATTATGTCTAATTTTGATTTTTATTTCCCTTACATCACTAGAGAGGGTAAAAATAGACTCAGTAATTAACTTCTTCCAGCGGGGAGGGAGGCAAGTATGCAGGCTGGAGCAGCAGCAGCAGCGGAGCCTCACGCCATGCCTCTCCTTGCAGGATCGTGTGCGAGATGGGGCAGGCGCTGCCGGGCGTCAGCTCCGGCCCCGCGCTCCTCTGCATCGGTGAGTGCAAGCCCGAGTTCACGGCCAGGTCCGCGCAGCACTACGTGTTTGTGGTGAGTCCCCTCGCCCCAGCGAGGGACCCTGACGTTTTTGTTTTAATTTTTTTCCCCGCCCGAGGATGCCAATTCACTGTAGGCTTTATCTGTCTGCTTAATGAAGGGTTGGTGGATTTCCATCGCTCGAGTGATTGTCACTTCCTTCTGTTATTTAATTAGCAGCCTTTTGATTCATAAACTTAAAAGCCACAGCTGGAGCTTTTCGTATCTCCGGTTTTACCTAAACAGGGCACTTCATCCAGGCACATTGATTTTGTGCTTAGCGGAATCTGTGTATGCAGGGAAATGCCAGCACTTACCAATTGTTGGCAATTTGTAAACTAATTGAGAGATAAATCAGGCTGGCCCTGCTGTCCTCGCCGCACGCTGAGCACTGCCCTCCCCTGGGATTCCAGCTTTCCAGCAGCACCGCAGCGGTGCAGGACAACAGGGTGCCCAGAGGCTGGTGGCAGAGTCCGAGCTGGGCACAGTGGCTGTGGGGACACTCCTGTGCTCTCCGTGCAGCTCCTGTTGAAGGAACCCTCAAATCACCCTCACCAGGCGGGTGATTTGCTGGGCACGTGGTGAGCGCTGCTGAGGCACGACCAGGCCTTGCAGGGCCCTGCAGGGATGGGGAGAAGGACGAGGGGCACCAGGGCTGGCTGGGCTGGAGCCTTCCGCCCCATTGCCAAGTTCCCATGGCCACACGGACCAAATTCTGGCGAACTGCTCTGCTACTCTGAAAATCCTATTCTCCAGATTTGCTCCTATTTCTAGATTGTTATGCTGCACAAAAGAGGAAACTCCCATGGTTTATGTCCCCTGGGTCCCAGGCAGGACCCCGTGGAAGGTAATTGTGGAGATTCCTTTTGGAGTAGCACCTTGCAGCAACCCTCTGCACGTATGCTGAGCGTTGCCATTTCCTGCAACGTCGCTCCTTGTTTTCAGCACTTACCCTTATTATCATTTCTTTTTCCCAGGCATCTGAAACTTCTCGTACATCATTTCCCATTTCCCTTTTTTATTTGGCCTCTCTTTTTCTCTTTGGCGCCGCTACAAATTCCATTATAGCTGTTTTTTGCCATTAAAGTCAGCAGTAAAATTGATTGGTGCCTTAAAGCGGAGCTGGGCTGTGACCCTGGGAGGGTTCATGCCTTGGTGAGCTCATCTGCTGCCTGACACCGCACAGGATCTATGCTGCCACCTTAATTATACCCGCTCTATCCGGGGAGGTGGAACCTTGGAGCTACTTCAGGTCTGTAAATCTGTCATAATTATCACCAAATGATGAGCTGAAGATGGAAAAATCTTATTTAGCAGTCGTATCCTCACGCAGCACAAGCCACGTCCCAGCCAGGGAGGGCTGCAGGTCCTAGCAAGGCCCCCCAGCCCTCCCGCCTTGCCCTCGTTGGCAGGCAGGGCTGCCTGCAGCCCGGGGCTGTGGCTGTGGCAATGCCGTGGCTTTCCCAGAGCTGTGGTGCTCGGACAAGGTGCGTCGCCAGGAGCTTCGTTCCCCGTGCTGAGGTTCCTCTCTTCTCTCCCAAGAATCCAGCCATCAGCTTCCTGCATCCCAGCCGCGGCCCCGAGTCGGGAGGCACCAAGGTGACCATCACGGGCCACTACCTGGGCGCAGGCAGCAGCGTCTCCGTGTCCCTGGGGAACCAGACCTGCGAGTTCCACGGGTAAGAGCGGCCGCGTGGCCAGTGCCAGGGGCACATCCCTGCGCTTGGAATGGGGGGCTGGCTCTGCCGAAGCGCGGGCACCGCATGAACACGTCTCCCCTGCTCCCATAAAGCTGCAGCCACCGAGTCTTTGCTGTGGCTGAACATTCAGCCCCAGCAAAAGCTCATTTAGGAACCCCTGACAGCTCCCGTTTTGACATTTTTTTGCTTTAAGTCGTCTCCTCTCTTGCGGTGATTGAACCTTGCCTGACAAGGAGTTGATTGCATCTCTATTAATGCTGTCCTTTATTTCATTTTAATGCACTATAATTTTGACTGTTCCAAAAATCTCAGGCAAGCACTGCTGCAATTGTAAAATCCTTATGCTAGTCATCGTGCCTGCCCTCGAGAGCAGATGTGATCTGAAGAAAATGTCACATTTACAGGAGAAATCCAGCGATTTGTGGCTGCGAGGAGCTGCTCTCCTTGCAGGACAGCAACTGACCTTACGTCTCGTGCAGGGGGTGCAGGGGTCTCACAAAACGATGTGAGCACAGACTGAGCAGAGCATGGATCCCACTCCTGGCACTGCCAGGGCAAATGTGCTTTTAATGCAGCAGTGTGAGCACAGAGTTGATATTTGCAGGGTTTAACCAACTGGGGGGCTTAGAAGAAAATCTCTGCAGTGTGCATGGGTGTGTGTTGCACACGCGTGCTGTATGTGCTGCTGTAGCAGTCCATAGGTGCCCCTGCTGCGCTGGGGGTCATAGGCTCCACACTGCAGCACGTGCCTTGGCATGAACCATGTTTTTACATCAAGTAAGCTAGGCCAGTGGGCTCAGGACCTGACCTTCATAGCCCTTGCTATGGACCAGATAAAACCTGAGCGTGATACAGAGGCTGGTGAAAATACTGAATATCAGTAATTACTTCTCCCATCAGCTTCAGAACAACTAAAACGGCTAAAACTTGATTCCCTTTTTATGGTGTAGCTGGGAAGGGGTGGATTATGAAGAGCCTTTAATAAAGAGGAAGGATTTAATGGACTTCCTCAGCTCTCCTGCTGTATCTCTAGTGTCTGGCTTTGGAGCTGACAGAGCAGGAGGTGGAGAACATTTGATATGGTGATTACTCCTGTTGCTCCTTTTATATGCCCTTGTCTGTGGCTGATGTCCTCTCCGGAGTCCTCTGCACTCAGGAGTCCTTGAAAGTCCCCGGGAGCTGCAGAAGGCCAAGGCAGCTGGTGGCCCCATGTGGGGGCTGAGGCAGCCGTGCTCCGCTGTAGACCTGGGCCTGGATAACGTGGATGGGAGGGATTTGCAGCTGGGAGCTTGGACAGGCACCGAGCATCGCGCTACTCCCGGGTCCCAGCCTGCCTTTGGAGATACTGGGCACTGTGCTCACCTCTCCCATATCCCATTTTCCCCGTCTCGGGATGAGGAGGATGATTCAGACTTGCCTGCAGTGCTGCAGGAGGTACCGAGGTCGTCCCAGGCGAGTGAGCTCCCGGTGCCAAGTGTTATAACTGATTTGTTGATATTTCCACCGTATCCGAAGCACAGATGCCAGGTTGTGAGCTCGGATGTGCGCAGGTAACTGCTGCCATCAATGGAAACGACTTGCAAGCCTGCCCGGGGGCAGAATCACTCCTCTAATGTAATCCTTAAATATACGATTATATCCAGCAACCTGGAGATAGTGACCTGCGAAGTGGAGAACGCTTTTGAGTCCTTCCCATGTCCTAATTACGCCAGGCAAGCGGCAGCTTAAACAAAACAAGTGGCAGGGTGGAAGCGGGCACCCCGCTGCGCACGGCGCTGTGCCCGGGCCGTGCGCGGACAGCCAGCCCCGCTGCTTCTGCAGGGTGAGGGGGAGCCTCATTACATGAGGCGGCTCCTAATGAGATGCGCTGTAATTACCGCTTCCCCTGCGTGCCGTCTCCGATCGGGAGGAGTGTCTCCGATCGGGAGGAGTGGGCAGATTCACCATGACGACACAATAATAGCGCGGAGAGCTAATTAACTGATCACAGGGAGCCCGGCAGCTCTGCCAGCAGGCCAGCACCGTGGAGCCGCTCACGTGCTGGAGAGCAGGGCCAGCGATGCCCGGGGAGGCTGGGGCTGCTCCGGGAGGCCAGCGATAACCCAGGAAGCTGGCGATGCCCCAGGAGGCCAGGGATGCTCCAGGAGGCCCATGATGCTCCCAAGATGCCGACGATGCTCTGGGATCTGCCACGGGCGGACAGGGAGCTCCGGCAGCTGCTGAGGAGGGCAGGGAGGAAGGGAACTCTGGATGTGCCTGGATATCAGTGCTGGGTGTGGGTACCAGAACAGCAGGGCGGTGTTGGGGACCTGCCTGTTGTCTCCCCTGCGTTCACAGAAGAGAAGCCAGGAAAGGAATAAGCCATGGAAGGCAAAGGACCTTTCCCCCAGCAGGGCTGCAGGTTTGGGCAAGAGCTTGGCTTTGGAGGGAGCTTCTGCCTCCTGCTTTGAAAGCAGCCGGCCGCTCTCGCCCTCCTGGCAGAAGGCAGCAGGGATGCAGGAGGCTGCAGTTCGGCCAGGGAGCCATTGCTGGGAGCCTGAGCTGCTCTGGATAGGCAGGAGAAGCCTGTGTGAGCGAAGCCCCCATCTCCGGGGTTTGGGATGTGAGTAACCGAGGACATGGTCCAGCTCAGCCTGGGTGCTGGCCACCTTCTGCCCCGCGGCTGCTGCTCCTGCTGATCCCTGTCCTGCCCCTCTCTTCCGCAGGAGATCCATGAGCGAGATCGTGTGCGTGGCGGCCCCGTCCGCGCACGGCCTGGGCTCCGTCCACGTCTCCGTGAGTGTCGACCGGGCCCAGCTCGAGAGGACCCTGCTCTTCGAGTACATCGACGATCCCAAAGTGCAGCACATCGAGCCCGAGTGGAGCATTGCCAGGTAAGGCCAAGCTCTAACGCAGCTCCTCCTCCAGCACCACCTCTGCCGCGGTCCCATCCCTCGGGATGGCTTCCGTGAGGACAGGAGAGGGTCTGTCCTGAAACGCGCAACCCACCCGGGGTCCAGGGTTTGTCTTTTTTGGGCGTCTGCTGCATGTGCGTTTACAGAGATGGAAAATCAGGTCCAGAGTTATTAAAGTAGTTGTAATTACCAAGGCAATTAGAGCAGTAGCAGTCTGCACTGAGGTTTTGGGAGCGCCAATAAAGCCCCACGATGGCTTCCATCTGCTGACGAAGTGCACAATTGCTCATTAAAGGCTCCTTCTCATAGTTCTGGAATAAAACAAAAACAGAAACCACCAGGAGAGGAAAAAGCTGATGCTAATCGAAATGGGCTGTTTATCCAAGATTCACTGCTAAGGACAGGGTGGCAGACACTGTCACAGTGCTGTGACAGAGGCAGCGCTAAAAACTCTGGGCTGGATTCATCCCTAGTATTACTTCAGTGGTTGTGCTTGCAAGGGATGTAATGCAGCTATTCACTTCACTTCCAATTATTTTTTAAAATCAACCATGAAAGAAGTATGTGACTCTCTGCAGGCTCAAAGACATTTCTGCTTTGAGCCCAAATTCAAACTCACTTTGTGTTTTGGGCAGGATGGGTTTGATGGGCTTGTCAGAGCTGCTCGCAGCAGTGATCTGAAGGCAGCAGCTGGGCTGAGGCGCGCAGGGGCTGGAGGCTTTGGGGGGAAGTGTCTTTGTGCGATCAGCATCATCCATCCGTGCTGCTCTGCGCCTCGCTCCTGCTGCCCGCGCGCTAACCCGGCGTCTCCCGCTTCCCCGCAGCGGCCACACGCCCCTGACCGTCACCGGCTCCAACCTGGACGTCATCCAGGAGCCCAGGATTCGCGTCAAGTACAACGGAAAAGAGTCTGTTAATGTAAGTGGCTGCTGTCACCGCCGGTGACAGCAGGTGCCCTGCACCTAGGCAGAGCCTCCACCTTTACTGGTGCCTCCCCACCACCATGTGTCACAACAGCTTCTAGAGATGCTGAGACCTGCGGTGACAAGTGCTGCAGCAAACATGTCACATCGAGACGTAGCCCGCCCCAGCAATGCAACCCACGGGCCTCCCGCAGGCTGGGGACAAACCTGCGTGTCCCCTGCTCTCCTGTGCCCAAGGGCCTCTCCCCAGGTGCAGGTTACCTTGAATGCACCTTTTTGGGGTTTTCTGAGGAACCTCTCCCAGCTAGTCCTTGCTCCGCTCGGGATGACACTGTGCTGATGTAGTGCCAGATGATGAGAACTACTCTGCTAATTGCTTGCTAAATCTAATTTTCATTAAACTTGCTACTTTTTGAATTGTCAGAGTATTTAAACAAGAGCATCTCAGGCTCATAAAAGTCCTCTGGGTATTTAAGCTGCTGTCATTTATAATTGTCCCTGCAGTTTTGTTCTTTTGGTTTGTTTAACCAGATTGCTGTGAAGCGCTCTGGTTGCAGCGGGGTGGGATATGCCTGCACGTCCTAGCATCAAATTCACTTACGCAGGGCAGACAGATGCTGCAGCACGTGCCAGTGCTGCCAACGAGCTTGTCTGCCGGCTTGCCCTGGTGCAGAGGCCACATAGGGAACGTTGTTTCCCTGCTCCTGCACAGGAGCAGGCACATGTGGCCCAAGGGCCTCTGGTCCTGTCTGACCTGGACCTACCTCAAGTCAAGCAAATTTGTCCTGTTCTTTCAATTACCCCCATGGCAGAACCCTGAGGAGCAGCTGAGCGCTTCAGCTCCCCAGGACAACCCTCTTCCCGGCTCCGTGCTCCGCTCGGCCAGCTGCAGTGGGGTTGAAGGAGCGAATGTAGCTGCCTCCATCACTCCGAGCCTCCCCGCGCTTCCCATTTGAATCCTGCTGTTTTTAAAAGCCTGGAGTTGGGCACTGGAGACTCAGCCGGTCAGGAGGCCGCTGTGTTTTGCTAGTCCCTCTTTAGCTGCCTGTCTATAAATAACCGTCTGGCGGCAGCGCTGGGACCGCGCGCGTGGCAGCCTGCGCAGGGAGGGAGGAGGCGTTGGAGGCTGCAGCCACACGAGCTGCTGCTGCCGCCCCAAATGAGGAATCGGTAACGAATTTGGGGGTTGATCGGAGGCCCGTTGCAATGCCAGCTCCTTCCTTTCTCTGTGAAACCATCGCATTTGTTCAGTCCAAGAGCAGGAACCTGAGATGCATTAAATGCATTCTCACCAAAGCAGGTGCTAACTGATATTCTTGCATGTTACAAACCAGAATTCTGCCTCTGCTTTGCTTGGAGTTTATTCTGACCAGATAAACTGAAAAATGCTGTTTATATGCAGTGAACTTACTGACTAAGTCTATATTATCTTGGAAAGTGCAAATCACTTAGCAGCCTTTTTCCTGCTCCTTTTTTCTCCCACCTCTGAAACTCATTTTCATCTGAGCTTTTTGTAAAAAGACATCCAGTTTTGATGTAGCAGTTGCAGCTTGCAGTGTTACAAAAATAATTCCTGAGACACAAAATTGAGTGAAATTACATCTTCCACTTATGGAGGGAGGCCAAACGCTTGGTCTCTTGCTGCATTATAAGGCAAGAGTCTAATAAATCAGCAAGCTCCCTGCTTCCAGGGGCTATAGGAGCTGTGGATATCCTCAGCCCAGCAGGAGATGACCTTCGTGTTACCTCCCGTCCTTGATTGTTAGATGATCGTTCCTCTTTCTCAGTGGTATTAAAGGATTGCCTCTAATCACCAATTTGTAGCAGAGGCCAGATATTCATTATAGGTCTGTTTCAAAGCTGGTGTTGCCCAAGAGAATGCAACTGGAAAGAAAAATAAGAAAAAAAAGACTAAGTGACCTAGTCTGCAATCCTTTAGCTTCTTTAAAACACTTTTCATTTTGAAGCTCTCCCTCCATCTCTTCTGTGGTGCTTTTGTGCTGGAGAGGAAGCAGATGTTCCCCAACTCTGACAGTAATGGCTCAAGCTTAGATTAATTATTTCCAGATAAACACCAATCCCCTGGACTCTTCAGGGAGCATTAAGGAATCAGAACATCGTTGTCCAAGCCAGAATTGAACAGCACGTTGGAATAAGGTTTTCTCTGCCTTTTCTCTGTGATTTCTAAAATCTGTCCTCGAGATGCAAAGCAAGGGGCAGGGTCGGGACGTCCGTTCTCTGTTCCTGGTCTGCTCCACAGCTCAGCTCATGCAGGATTTAAACCAGAGCTGAGCAGGGGGAGATGCTCTGTGTGTGCCGGGCTGCTGGGGCACCGCTGAGCCCTGGTGTCCGAGATCACAGGGGCGATGCTGGGGCAGAGCAGCGGCTCCTCTCACGCCGTGTCCTCCCGCAGGTCTGCAAGGTGGTGAACGCCACCACGCTCACGTGCCTGGCTCCCGCCCTCACCCCCGAGTACCGGCCTGGCCTCGATGCCGTCGAGCGCCCGGACGAGTTCGGCTTCATCTTCAACAACGTGCAGGCTCTGCTGGTTTACAACGACACCAAGTTCATATACTACCCAAACCCGACGTTTGAGCTCCTGAGCCCCACTGGCATCCTGGAGCAGAAACCCGGCTCGCCCATCATCCTCAAGGTGAGGCTGCCTCGCGCTGGCACGAGCCACGGCCACGTAGCGCATGAGCTGTGGCATTGAGCTGGTTTGAGCTCAGCAGAACAAGAAAGGCTTTGCTGCCTCGTAGCTGGATAGCTGCGTATCCCTACAGCTCTACCAGCATAGCTGGGTAAGGTAAAAGTCATGGCCAGTTCTCTGTAGCTATCTGTTGGACCTAGAGTTAGTCAGCAAAGCTTTTAAAGCCCCTTTTGCAATGGCCAGGCCAAAATCATAGATTCTGGGAGGGACCAGATAGGCTTTGGGAGACGCAGAAAGCAGCATTTGATAGAGGAGCTCTGTATGGCCCCTTGGAGGGTGCCAGGACCCTCCGTGTGCCTATGCTGCTGGTGAGTGAAAAGAGGGGAAATGGGCTGCATCTCTGTACAGTCTTCTCTGCCTCTGTTACTAGGGTAAAAACCTGTGCCCGCCGGCTCCAGGAGGAGCGAAGCTGAACTACACCGTGCTCATCGGCGAGACACCCTGCGCCGTCACCGTGTCGGAGACACAGCTGCTGTGCGAGCCCCCCAACCTCAGCGGGCAGCACAAAGTGATGGTGAGAGACCCCCGCTCCTGCCTCTCTCCTCTCCGGCCCTCCCTCCTCCTCCTTCCTCTCTCCAAATCCCTGGGATATTTGAGCGCCATTTCTTATCCGAGGATCAGTAGGATTTCAGGTCCTTATGGTTGTCTAACTGGAAGCTTAAAGCATTGATTAGCAGGAGGAAAAATCATATTACCTCCTTGGAGACGTGCCACCTACTAGCAGACCCTTCCAGAAGGGAAAAATATTTATGACAGTGACTTCACCAGGCTCCGTCTCTGCTTTGGCATTGCTCCTTCTTTCCCTGCTGATGGGTGAGACACTTTGCAGTATGCTGCGTTCTCCCTGCTGCACAAGGGAAGGGATTTTGGCAATCCTTGTAGCCGGGCACAATTTGCCAAGGAGCTAGAAAGAAGGTTTTGCCTTTTTTTCTGAAGCAAAAATAGCCAGGGACACCTGCCCCCTGGTTTGGCTGGACCAGTGGCCTCATTGAGGTCCCTTTGCTTCAGCATGACACTCTGTGCTTTCTTTCTCTTTGAGCTCAGCATCCAAAACATACTCGAATGATCACAGTGTGATTCCCCTAAGAGCAGCGTGGCTGAGAGCTGCTGCCAGGGCCCTGGGGAACCTCCGGCCGGTCTGTTCCGCAGCCTGGGAGCCTCCCCTTCCCCTCGCCTCCCGCGCTGTGAAGAGGCTGTTTCCTGTCACTGGAGTTGGCAGCGGGTTGCTAATGTCCGCAGTTTACAAAAGGGAGTTGAAAGCTTATAAAATGAAAGTCAAATGGAGCCATCAGATAATAAGAACAAAGGCGCGATAGTGAAGGGCTGACACATTTATCATGGCTGGAAGCTGCTCTGCGCTCGCGTAAGCGGCGCCCGGTGGCTTTTGCAGACGGGCAGCGCCGCGGCTGATGTCTGCAGGTCCTCCCGAGGTGGCCGCCTGGCCAGACCGTGCTCGTCCTCGGCTCCCTGCAGGGGACGGGCACGGGCAGGAGCTGCTGCTCATGCAGCCCTTGCCCACCAGGTGCGCGTCGGCGGCGTCCTCTTCTCCCCCGGCGCGGTGAGCATCGTCTCGGACAGCCTGCTGACCCTGCCGGCCATCGTGAGCATCGCTGCCGGCGGCAGCCTGCTCCTCATCATCGTCATCATCGTGCTCATCGCCTACAAGCGCAAGTCCCGCGAGAACGACCTCACCCTCAAGAGGCTCCAGATGCAGATGGACAACCTGGAGTCGCGGGTGGCCCTGGAGTGCAAGGAGGGTGAGTGGGGGCTGCTGCTGCTGCACGTTTGGGGCCCCGTTTCAGACCCCAAACTATGGAGGTTTCGGGCATCCCAGGGAATGTGTTTTATCCGCTTGGAAGGGAGCCCAGCGAAGCAAAGCAAAGTAAATAGACTGGAGGACTGGGCGGCGAGAAACCTCATGAGGTTCAACAAGGGCAAGTGCAAGGTCCTGCACTTGGGGAGGAATAACCCTGGACACCAGTACAGATTAGGGGTGGACCTGCTGGAGAGCAGCCCCGCAGAGAGGGACCTGGGTGTCATGGTGGACGACAAGTTGACCATGAGGCAGCAGTGTGCCCTGGTGGCCAAGAAGGCCAACGGGATCCTGGGGTGCATTAAGAAAAGCGTCTCCAGCAGGTCGAGGGAAGTGATCATCCCCCTCTACTCAGCCCTGGTGAGGCCACATCTGGAGTACTGCGTCCAGTTCTGGGCTCCCCAGTACAAGAGGGATGTGGAGCTGCTGGAGAGAGTCCAGCGCAGGGCTACGAGGATGATCAGGGGCCTGGAACATCTGCCCTATGAGCAGAGGCTGAGAGAGCTGGGTCTGTTCAGCCTGGAGAAGAGGAGGCTGAGGGGGGACCTGATCAGCGTGTATAAATACCTCAAGGGAGGCAGTGAGGAGGAGGGGGGCGGCCTCTTTTCAGTGGTGAGCAGGGATAGGACTAGAGGAAATGGCTTCAAACTGAAGCATCGGAAGTTCCACAGGAACTTAAGGAAGCATTTCTTCACTGTGAGGGTGACAAAGCACTGGAACAGGCTGCCCAGAGAGGTTGTGGAGTCTCCTTCTTTGGAGATCTTTAAAACCCGCTTGGATTCAGCCCTGTGCCACGTGCTCTAGGTGACCCTGCGTGAGCAGGGGGGTTGGACTCGATGACCTCTGAGGTCCCTTCCAACCTTCGGCATTCTATGATTCTATGATTCTATGATTCTATGAAATAGAAACTGCAAATTTCACATTGTGACCTTGGTGCGTGCGGGTAGCTGTACTCAATTTGTTCGGCTGGTTTTGAAAAGATAGCCTTGGAAATGTAGGGCAAGAAGGGAGACCTGTTTTCAGGAGAGACCCCGACTTCTGTACGGGCACAACCTGCCTGGGGACACAGCAACCTTGCTGAAGCCAGCAGTGTTTTAGGATTCGGATAAGGAACACAAGCACGCACCACTACAACTGTAATATCCCTGTTCATGGTATGTTATAAAAGGAAGAATAAACCTCCTGACCCTGGCAGCAAGCGATTTCTGCACAGAAGCATCAGATTTTCTTATTTTGGCTACTGTAGATAGAGAAGAAAAAGAAAAGAAAATATGAGAGGCACCAAGATAGGAAAATACATCCTCATTTCTATCGACTGCCTTTAAAGGTGCTCTAGGTGTGTATACCTAGGTGTGAACTGCATACAAATTAATAAGCATCTTTTGTTCTCTGCATCTGTTGTTCGCAGCGCCTGCTCGCTGCTCGCAGCTGCTACAACAGGGTCTGCAAGCGGGAGGGTCCAGCTAAGCTCCAGGCAAGGTCTGCACGGAAGCACTTTGCTGAGCTGCTCCGTTGATGCTCCCGCTGATGTGCCCCGAGGAGAGCAGGCGGCCGGAGAGCCCCCCACGCTGCCCCTTGATCACATTTGATTGCTTTCTTGTTCTTTTCTTCCCGAACAGCCTTTGCAGAGCTGCAGACAGACATCAATGAATTAACCAGCGACCTGGATCGCTCGGGAATCCCGTATCTTGACTATCGGACGTACGCGATGAGGGTGCTCTTCCCAGGCATCGAGGACCATCCTGTGCTGCGGGAGCTGGAGGTAAAGAGCAGGGCTCTTGCTGGTCCCTCTGGGAAACCTGCACGAAACCTGCTCAGCAGGGAAGCACCTTGTGCCCGGAATTTTATTAGAGGCCCTGGGAACTAGTAGAAAAATGAACCCGGAGCTCATGGGTACAAGGAGCTGGGCGCTTTATCATCTAAGCACACTGCTTGCTTCCTCTTGGTTTCTTCCACGCTGCTGCTGGTTTAGTTTTATTTTATTGGTTTTTATATTGCTATAGACCAGCGGTGAGGCACACCGCATAAGTTATCCGTGTCCTTTTAAAATCCTCCTTAATCACTTGCGGATGGAGGGAAAAGCTGTGTGCCTGGGAGCATCCTCCTGCTGCTATTTCATGGCGTGTCCACAGGAGGGCAAGCGCTTTGCCTCGGCAGGGCCTGCTGCTGGCCTTGCTGTAAGCAAGCGTTTTAATTGCCCTCTTGGTTTTCTCTTCAGTATGTGCATAAAAATCCCTGGGCTTCACCCAGCTGCAGCTTCATTTAGGCGGTGAATTAAGAGAGTCCCTATAAATTAGTTCCATCAAGGTTCTTCTGTACACAGAAGTCTTCCCTGAAGGACCCTGAAGTGGTCAGTGGTTAATGCAGGTGCTCCGTAGCATTAATGCATTGAAGTGGATCCCATTCCAAGAGGTCACCAGCCCAGAACCACCACTGTGGTGCTGCAGAAACTCGTCGGCTGCCCCTGAACCTGCCCCTCTCCCCCAGCCCACCTTGTGTTCCCAGCTTACATTGCCAAATAAGCTGATCCTCTAACAAACAAATATAAATGCTTTTCTTTTATTTGTTTTACTCATGAAAAACAGAATTGCAGAAGTGATAAATGTGTTGCCAATTACACAGTTGCTTAATTATGTAACGCTAGTAAAGCCAATACGTAAGTCTCCAAGATGTTTGTTAAAGAGTTGTTTAATGTAGTTCATCATTTTCGCTCATAATGAATTACTTGAATCCAGAACTGGCTGAAAGCCTCAATTAATTTTTTACACTTGTCTCATAATAAAGCAATAGTCTAAATTAGTATTTAATTTACTTATAGGAGTGTCACTTTTTATGCAGAACAAGCAAAATTGTATGTCATTTATGAGGCCGTTAGCCTCAAAGCAGCAGCTTTATGGCATGCAGAGGGTGCAATTCGGAGCAATGATTAAGGCACCAAGCGCTGGAAATGCTTTGAATACGAAAATCTGGTGTTTGCTGGGTCCCGAAACACAGGGTCTGCTCTCGCCCGCCGCAGGTCCAAGGCAACGGGCAGCAGCACGTGGAGAAGGCCTTGAAGCTCTTTGCGCAGCTCATCAACAACAAGGTGTTCCTGCTGACGTTCATCCGCACGCTGGAGCTGCAGCGCAGCTTCTCCATGCGCGACCGCGGCAACGTGGCCTCCCTCATCATGACAGGCCTCCAGGGCAGGCTCGAGTACGCCACCGACGTGCTCAAGCAGCTGCTCTCCGACCTCATCGAGAAGAACCTGGAAAACAAGAACCACCCCAAGCTGCTGCTGCGCAGGTAGAGCGCGCGTGCGGGATGGGCGAGGAGGTGCTCGAGGTTGAGGAGATGTCACCACCCCGGTCGCTGTGGACCTTCCCCCTGTGCCTCTGAGCCCTCTTGCAGGCAAATAGGGGTTTCCTCCTCCCAGCATGTGTCTGGGTGGGGAAGTCACCTTGGTGCTTCAGCGATGGGGAAGAGAGACAGGGAAGGGACTAAGGCACCAACACAAGGCCGTGCAGGGAAACATGGAGAAAAAAAAGGCAGGGAAACAGATTGATGACTCTAGAGCATCCATGAGCCCGACTCAAGCCCTAGTGCGGGTGGCAACTGGGGACCAGTGCTGAGGACATCCCATGGGCTGGGTGCTGCAGCCAGAGTGGGTGGCCGTGGGCAAAGGGAGAGTTCTGCAGCTCCGTGAGCGTTTCAGGGATTCCCGCAGCCGCGACAAGGATCCGCGGCAGGAAATTGCCCTAATGCCGGCCGTGTTTGCGGAGGCGATAACTCATCTCCGGGAAGGAAGCCGCCTTAATTTCCCCCGTGGTTTGACGTGTTGCTGGGAAGGCCTCAGCCGCCCAGAATGACTTTTCACGGCGCTTTAAAAATACCAGTTTTTTGTTGGGCCATGCACCTATCCGTGCCCATCCACAGCGCTGGAAGTGGAGCTCAGGGCTGCTCCTTGCCCATGTGTGCAGGGTTCTCCTCATTCCACCAGGCAGGAGACAGGAGGGATTTGCAAGACAGGAGGCAAGGGAAGTGGAAAACACATATTTATTTGAGTGTCCTTAACTCTTCTTGGGTAGTTTCTGCTTTACTCCCATGCTCAATAAGGTGCCACCTTGGCGAGCCCCTGCCGCAGCGTGCCCTGCCCTTGCTCATGCTCAATGCAGAAGGGTTTTCCACGAACCCCGGGGTTGTCCCCGCGGCGCCAACCCCCAGGAGCCTTCTGCAGGTTTCCAGAGGCAGATCTGCAGCAGCGGCCGCCGGTTGTTCCCAGTTATTTCCATAGTGCAAGAGCAGGCAGCTGGCAGGTCTAGTGCTGCTAATGGGAACTGGACACAGTATTAGTTCATTAGCAGTGTTAATTAGGAAGTTTGCCGTTCTTAATTTAATACTCTAGTCACAAAGCAGAGTGTTAAATTAATGCTCACCCTGAAGCCTGGAGCGCGTCATTTTCACAGGACGAGCTTTTCTGCTGCTCTTGGATCTGCGCAACCAGCTGCTGTGACTGGCTCTAAGGCTCCTGCTGCTTCCCCTTTACTGGGGGACCAAAATGTTGTAAACGGGGCACCAGTAAGTGTGTCATTCTGCACACAGGGTGAATTTTCAGGCAGCTAATCAATTCAGGCTTAAATTCCTTGTGGATCTGCAGGCGTCTGCACAAATTCCCAGCAGACGCTGCATCCGTAGAGCCGCCGGCAGCGTGAGCCCGGCTCTCCTTGCAGGCTGGGATCAGGTCTGGCTTGCTGAAATCCTCAGCTCCTGTTCCCAGCTGATCACGTCAGCGTTAGGATGAAGCCCTGTTGCTTCCTTAGCATGTGTTTATCCTTAAACGCTCTGTGAAGAGGCTGTCCCTAATTCGGGGCAGATGAGGGTAAGCGGTTCTGGAGCGGGACGGGGACTTGTTTTGGGATGGTGCCAGGGCACAAATGGTCCCCATGCAGCAGCAGGTTTTTTCCCCAGCAGCTGCCACCCAGCTCTGGCCCTGCAGCCTGTCCCACCTCCCCGTCCTGCAGTGCCAGCGTTGAAAGCTATCATTAGAAACCATTGTATTTAAATTGGAGATAATTTAGGGCATAATGTGGGGAGCGGGCGCGGGGTGGAGCTGGGCAGAAAGCTGCAATTTCCCCAGCATTGTCCCTGCACGTCCCCGGCTGCCGCAGATCCCGGGGATTTAGCAGCCAGGCTGTAATTTGTGCCACGTGCAAGGAGCCGGTGTCACCAGGCTGCCTGTCACCGCTGTGACGAGCTGTCAGCCCTGCCGGCTGCTGCCAGCAGCTCCAGGACACCGGGAGGCAGCCCCGGCCGGACCGGCCCCTCCGGCCGCATTCCCGCCCGGAGCCGCAGATGCTGGACACATCCCCCTACTCCCACTGCACCCACTTCCATGAGGCCACCCTGTATGTGAGGTGATATTAGGTTCATTTTGTGTATAATGCATGTGTGACAGTGAGTCCTTCTGGCTTCCCTAGGACCGAGTCGGTGGCCGAGAAGATGCTCACCAACTGGTTTGCCTTCCTCCTCCACAAGTTCCTCAAGGTAAGTGAGGGATGGAGCTGAGACCTTCATGTGCCCCTTGGCCGTCGTCTTTCCCTCTTGCTCTTTCCAGAGCACTCATCCAGCCGTCCGTTGGGTGAATCCGGGCTTGAATTTGCCCAGTGGGACCCAAAGCAGAATGTAGTACAGTACCCTTTTTGCCCGTCTTGTTCATTGTAGCCTGAAATTTTTCATGTGAGAGAGTTTCTACTGCTTCCCCTGAGCCCTGTTTACAGGTTAATGGATCTCCCTGCTTGGGAGAGTGCTTTCTGCTGTTCAGCTTAACTTTCCCAGGCTTTGGTTTCACCTCATTTCATCTGGCTCTGTCCCCCCAGAGCACTCCAAACAGATCACCCTCCTGAGCGCTCACACCTCGTTAGTGCTTACAGGCAATTATCACTTAGTCTTCCGTGCCTGCACTTCAGTATTTCTTGACTTTGTTTTTGGAAGCACCGCAGAACTTGCTTCATGGGAGTGAACAGTGAGGACTAGATCTCAGATTCCCCCTTTTGCAGCAATATAGACTCAGTAAAGACGTAGCAAGCCAAGGACAACATCCCCAAGAAGCAGTGTAGCTCGTGGCTTGGGCTCTCCTCTCTAGGCCCTGCTGGGAGCTGCAAGCCAGGCTTGCACATGTGCTAAGGATTAAGTCAGTGGGATTGTGCATCCCCTGTCACGAGCAAAGGTGTCCGCAGGCAAGCGGCCCCGGAGGAGAGGCTCCTTCACCCCTGGGTTAGTTTTGCTGTCTGTCTCGTTGTGCAGGAGTGCGCTGGAGAGCCCCTCTTCATGCTCTACTGTGCCATCAAGCAGCAGATGGAGAAAGGCCCCATTGATGCCATCACGGGAGAAGCGCGGTACTCGCTGAGCGAGGATAAGCTGATCCGGCAGCAAATCGAGTACAAAACTCTGGTGAGTGGTCTCTGTAGAAGCTGGGTTTGGGCTATGCTGACGTTTAGGCCAGGGGTTTGGGCACTACCACGGAGCTCCCACCGAGTCCCCAGGATAAACCACAGCCCTGAAGCTGATGCAGTAATCTGTAACATCCAGAGCTACAAATCCAAGGTAGAACCTTTGGCTGTGGGAGCCGTCCACGATATAAGTTTGTACCTCATTTGTAGCCCACTGAGCTAAAGGTTTCAAAGGCAGAGTTTGAGGGGAGATTTTGACCGTTATCGTATCTCTGACAACGGACAAAGAACAATGGAATTGTATTTTTATCCTTTTAAAAATATGCTAAATGTGATATCCATGATGCAAATAAGGATGCAATGTGGGTGTTTTATGAGAATTAGTTGTGTGACAGCTGCTGTTACTGTTCTTCTGAATACCTGTCTGAAATCTTTTAGAACGTGGTCTGGTTCTCCTTCCTTTGCAGATCCTCAGCTGTGTGAACCCAGATAATGAGAACAGTCCAGAGATCCCCGTCAAGGTGCTGAACTGTGATACCATCACTCAAGTCAAGGAGAAGATCCTAGATGCAGTATACAAAAATGTCCCGTATTCTCAGAGACCGAGAGCTGTTGACATGGACTTGGGTAGGAGCTTCCCTACTGCATTAGAGACTGTTATCAGTGGTCATTAGTGGGATTTGCAGAGCTTGAAGGCTAGAGCTGAGGCTGGAGTTACCCGCACAACTACACGCACATTTCTGCCCCAAGGAAGCGTGGATGCTGCTCCTGTCAGATAGGTTTTGATCTCTGTACATTCAGCTAATTGCCCATTCCCCAGTGAGCAAATAATTCCTTATTCTCCTTGCCTTCTTTGAGCAGAGGCTTTCCACAAGAGCCTTCATCTTCCCAGAGCCGAAGGGCAGAGGGTCAGGAAAGGCTCTGCACTTAGCTGCAAAAAAACTATCTATATAGACTTCATTATAGTTATGAGATTTTAGAAAAGAAATCAGCTTTCTTTGAATCCCTTATCAGGGGCCCTGTAAGATAGGCTCAGCTTCCAAAGAGCTATTGGGCCGGCAGTGGCAGAGGCCGTTAGGTCTCCTACGTGTCTGACATTGTGTCTGCCTGGCTTTTGGCTCTTGCAGAGTGGCGCCAGGGCCGGATAGCTCGCGTGGTGCTGCAGGATGAAGACATCACCACCAAGATTGAAGGAGACTGGAAGCGCTTGAACACCTTGGTGCATTATCAGGTAAGAAACCAGCCTTGGCAGAGAGGTACCAGAAAGGTGCCCAGGGGAAGGAGAAGAAAAGCAGGAATTTAGCTCCCAAGTGTCTCATCTACCAAGGCAGACAGAGAGGTCACGTTCGTGTGATAAACCAGACTGGCTCTGTGTGCTCATGCATTAAACAGGAAAGCAACCTTGACATGGATCTTAAAGCAGCTAGCAGAGTTGAAAATTGGCTAAATTAAAAATGCCAGCAGCACGCGAGCCAGACGGAGCCTTGGAAAGGGCTGAGCTGCCACTGCTGGAGGCCCAGGGTCTGGCAGGATTGCTCTGTGGGAAAGGAGCATGATGAACCTCCTGAGCAGACAGGCAGGCTGCAGAGGTGACTGCTCTGTCACATTCATGATCTTCCTACATGTTGATTCCTGATCGTCATGCAAAACACAAAGGAGGGAAAGGGTATTTACTTCAGTACTGTCAAATGAGAGACTCTAGGGTTATTGCTGTGGGTCACAGGGCAAAGCTAAGTCAAGTAAGGGTGAATATCAGGAGCTGCTTCTTGACAAGCTAACATCAAATCTCCTATATTTCAGATCTGCTCTTCTAGGGCAAATAGCAGGAGTTTTGTCACCAAAGTCACATACAATTTGGCTGGATGGTGAAAATACTTTATTTTGCATTGGCCTGGGTGGACTGGATGACCTAAGAAATGTTTCCTGTCTTTAACCTGTGCAGCATTCATGCCCTTGTGCTGCCCAGGCTGCTCTAGATAGGCACCTGTCAATTGGAAAGTGCTTCTAACAGCATGCAAAAAAAGCAAAAAGGGGTGAAGAAAGAGCTGGGGAAAGTTTGGTTAAGTGGAATCAAAGGCCTGTCTGCAGCAGAAGATAACTGCATTAATTGGGACCTGTAACCTACTACTGTCCATCACTACCTACACTGAAGTGTTTAGTATTTAATCTGGCATCTTTCACTGTTTATACAGCGTCTCGAGTCCATCAGCGTGACTCCTGCTGTGTAAGTTGAATGCGAGCCAGTATTGACAGCAGCCATATAATCAGGGAGTGAGGCAGCGAGAATGGCATAAATATGCAAAGTGCATGTAAAAAAGCAGCTCTAGAGGCAACTTTTCCAAGCAGCCTGAAGGATTTAAACACAGATTACCTTAAAAATCTCACGGGAGCTGGGCATATAAATTCCATTGTTGGCTTTTAAAATGTGTTTTACCTGACAGTTGTAAGGGATTAACCAACAAGCAGGGAAGCAGTAAGACTTTATTATGCCTTGATCTTTAAAAGTCATCTAAGGAAGCCAGGAGTGAAATTCAGGTCTGTCTGATGTGTGTTGGGTGCTAGGGGAGGGAGCGCTTTCATTTTAGTGCCTGTGGGAAACCCGAGCCATTACTTTACCCTTAAAATAAGCAAAATCCTTACAGCACTCAAGGCACAGCAGCTATTCTTACCATTTGAATGTCAGTTTTGCTCTGGAGCAAAGCAGGAGTTTGCTGCCAAGTACCGGAGTAGGTAGCGGCTGCACATGTCTCTCCTCGCTCTGGCCAGAACTCTGAGCAGCCAGAACAGAGCTGTCGAAACCATAAAAAGAAGCCAAGTTCTCGTCACCGCAACAGAAATCTCAGGGCTTTTGCCAAAAACAAACAGCCGGTTTTTTTTGCATTTCTACCAGGGCTTTTCTTCTGTTTGAGTAATACATGTTTTTATTAGGTATCAGAAATACAGATGCTCCAGGGCTGCACAGTAAAACAAATAGACAGGCAAAGGCACAGTCTCGAAGAGGGTATAAAAGCAGCTGGGTTTGAGCACTGCTTTACCACTATTTTAACCAGGAGCATCCAAGCGAAGGGACCAGGGATAGTAGTAGTAGCCAGAGACTCTTGTCACCGGCAGGGACGTGGGAAGGGAAAGCTAGCTGCTGTGGAGCAAGTGTGGTTCAAGCCAGAAAAAAGAAATCCAGATTGCTCTGGCTTCTGGAGGACTGATGAGGTAGTGACTCTTTTGAAGAAGCCACTCTTTTCTAGCAATAATAAATACTAGCTCTGCAAAGCCACCTTCATCTGCTGTTCAGAACAGTCTCCTCCTTTGGTCAGATGCCTTTCCCCTTGCTTGGTGCTTTTATGTGCTGATCTGAAAGCAAGGAGTGCTCTGTGCTTTGTGCACGGGAACCGGAGAGGCACGCGGGGGTTGTCTGGCATCATTGCAGGCATTTTGTGCTTTTTATGCTTTGGGGCTTTAGAGGCACCATTGCAGAGGAGTAGTCACTGGAGCAGGCACCAGCAAGTCCTTGAGCTTCGCAGGTTTGTGCCTGGCTGGTTCCTGGGCTTGGCTCCCGCAGCAGCTCAGCGCCCTGCTGCTCCTCGGGGATCGAGGGCCAGCGCTCACCAGGGCCCCCGCCAGCCTTCCTCCCGTGCTCAGCATCAGCAAAATGACGTTTTTCATGGGATAATTATTTAATTGCAAGACTCTCCTCCCTACATATTCCTCTGCTAGAAATTTATACCATGTCTTTATTTTCTGAGTATGTAAAATAAGAATACACCGTAGGTCTGCATCAACCGGGAAAATGTATTTTCAATGGGAAATCCTAACATGTAAAAGCCAGATTGGTTTTTAAAAGAAATATTAAACTTTTTCTAATATTTCTGAGCTGCCGTATAGAACTATATAGAGAACTGCTATGTATAACTGCTATTTCCTCATTTCTAAAAATAGATTTATAGGTTAAATAGGTATAATTCTTTGTTAAAGTCTCTGGAGCTTTTGCACTAAGTTATGAAGAATCATATTTCATTTGGATAGTATCCTCTTGGTTTCATGCCTATTAAACTTGATGGGAGACTCTCACCCCCATGTGGCTTTACTGAAGTGAAATGAATCACCAAATTTAATATTGAATGATTTACAGTGGCTCACGCAGGGTTAACTCGGAGGCAGCAAAGCATGAATACCTGTCAGCCACTGGGAGTCCGGAAGGGCTGAGAGATTAGAAAACTATTTTAAATGAAAAATTAGAAGCAGAGAGGGAAGATTTGTGCAGAAAATGAGATGCAGGAGCCAGCAGTGGCTTGGCTGGGAGCCTCCACCTGGAGCCGCTTAGCGGTGCTCGGTGCGGGCCGGCTCTCAGCCGCGCTCCCGCTCGCTTCCTCTACCCTACTTTTTCCTTTCTTTAAGGTATTTCCAGCAGTACATTTCCAGATCAGGGGAGAATCGGAATATTTATCAAGTTGTAAAACAGCCAGCCAGCTTCTGGAGCATCTCTAGGGCTTTGTGGGAGCGTGGCAACAGCGGGAGCGATGGGGAAGGAATGTGTGCTACATCTGATGCTAATTTAATACGCTGGTGTTTTTTAGCTGACAAGAGCCATTCGACCCCAAATTTAGAGAGTGAGAGGAGCACCGCAGGTGCACGAGGCATTTGCAATACCTCCCTCCTGGTTAACCACGGTGCCGAGGGAATCGTATCCCCGTGCAGAGGCCAGGGAATCACCGCCTGCGCACGAGGCTCTGGGGCTGTGTGCCCGGGTTTCTCTGGGCTGAGCCTGAGCTGAAGTGGCAGCTAATAACAGCCTAAGAAAATAATATCACCGCTGATCGTTTCTTCCATCAACTTAATAAATTGGATGAAGTGAGGCAGGAATAGAAGAGGAAATAACAGAGGTGTTTGAAGTGTTTTGCTTAGAAATATCTCACTTTTGCACCGTGAAGCACAAGTGGCTATTATTTCCACTATCACTAGCAATAATAATAACTCGCATTTGCGGGAAACCTCTCATTTATGGAGACCCCAGGCCTTGCAGGGAGCATTGTGCATTCGGGAGCGTCCTGTTGCAGGTGGAGCAGGCGGCTGCTGCTGCAGAAGTCGCAGGAGCTTCATCCGGGGCGCGGGGAGGCTCCCGGGGAGCAAAGTGCAGCTCCCACTCGGGAGACTGCCCAAAGCTCCCATGGGAGCTCCCCTAGATCCAGGATATATTAACTTACAGAGAGCAGCTTGGTGGGACCGAGCTTTGATGGGCAGTTTCTCTGGCCTGGGATTTGCCTCCCCCTGCCCCACTGTGTTGTGGGGCAGAGCTGGAAGCTGCTCGGGTCTCGTCCTTGCAATCCTGCACCTTCCTAATTAACCAAAACAAGTTGAAAAACTTCCAACGACTGTTAGATTTTTAGGGAGGGTAAAATTAAGCACCGCTACTAAAATCTCCTATCACAGACTCTTGTTAGCACTAATGTTCATTTACAGTTTGACTTCCCAGGATTTAATTCCTTCTCTGCTGCAACAGAGAGACTGACAATTTAAATCCCTAAAGATGGCTTTATGACTTGCTCGGCTGCAAATCAAACTTTTAAAGTTCATAAAAAAATGTTAAAATAAAAAAATTTTTAATGGGGATGCTTTATGGTCCATAACATTATTATAGCTGTTTTATTCCCTCTGCATTGTTACGCTTTAATTGGATCACAACAGGCCTTGAGATTTGCCATTTTTATTGGATAAAATATAATCTTAATTCAAGAACAACTCAAAACCTCTTCAATATGTCTTTTGATTTAGCACTTCTTTCATTCCTTCCTTCTTTTTTGCCATCTGTCCATCCATCCATCCATCCATCCATTCATCCATCCATCCATCCATCCATCCATCCCTTGTTGTTAAACTAGTCCTGACTGCCCACAAGAGCATTTGACCAGATGGGGAGCATGTGCAAAGCAAGAGGGACCCGTTTCTCCTGCGAGTTCTTTGCTGGGTTTGAGGTCACTGGATGAGCTGCAGCATCCTCGGTGCAAACTGCAGCATCCTCACTGCAAACTGCATCATCTTCAGTGCAAGCTGCAGCATCCTCACTGCAAACTGCAGCATCTTCAGTGCAAGCTGCAGCATCCTCGGTGCACGCAGGCACTCGTGCTGACCTCCCCTTCTCCTGCTCTGCCTCCCAGGTGTCGGACCGCTCGGTGGTGGCCCTGGTCCCCAAGCAGACCTCCTCCTACAACATTCCCGCCTCCGCCAGCATATCCCGGACGTCCATCAGCAGATACGGTAAGTAAGGTGTGGAAAAGGGCCGGCTGTGCTGGAGCTGCTGAAAAAATTAGCTAGGAATTCAGGCTCTTCCTCTTAGAGCGCCGGGAGCCAGCGGCCAGCTGGCTCCCGGCGCTCTAAGAGGAAGAGCCTGAATTCCTAGCTAATGGGTCAGAAATGGGAAACAACATCGTAACTCAGCGTGCGGGGATCCGCACACCTGGGAACGCATCATTTGCATAATAGCATGGTTAGGCATTTACACATGGTCCCTAAAGGGCCTCCGCGCTGAATAAATGAGCTTGTGAGGTGCCAGGTGTGCATTTAAAGCACTAAATCCACAATAATAGTAATAATATGCTTCCATAAAAGGTAGCAATGGAAAATTCTCCAGCACGCTGATTTCTCATTAGCTTTCTTTTTACACAATATTTTGCAAATGAGGGCTCTCCTGACAAACTTGTCTCCCTGTCTTGTTTATAGCTCCCAGAATAATTTTTTTTTCTCAAGAAAGGGGGCTGGAAAGGCATCCGAATGGCAAGAGGGCCTTTGGGCAAAAGCCGGGTCAGGCTCTGCATATTGGAGAAATTCTCACAGGGAAATGCAACCCACCCATGAGTGCCCAGAGCTTCCCTCTCCTCAGGTGATGAAAACATCTAAGCTGGGTCACACAACACGAGCCTTAAGTTCTCATTGATCTTTGTCAGGTGGAAAAGCCTCTGCGAGCTACAAATATGAATGATCATCGCTCATGTTAAGATTAATACTTCTAATTGTGCAGACAGAATTTAAATGAGATACTTATTTACTTTTCCATTATGTATCAGTATGGAGCTGTGTTTAAAAATAGACTTACTAGATGCTTCTCGCTGTCCCCCTATGTTTTTCCTTAATTACATCAGCTGGAATACTCATTTATCTCAGCCTTAATCAGAGATGAAAATCTAGCTGTTTTTGTAATGACTCCTGTACTTCCTTCTGCTGATTTATGATTGATCCTCTCACCTCGTCCTTGCTGGGAAGGGGAGTTGGACTGGGGGAGCACAGAGGTTCTCGAGGAGCCGGGACATCCAGCATGGGCTGAAATGGCTGGGGCCATGTTATGTCTTGGCCTTGCAGACTCCACGTTCCGGTACACGGGCAGCCCCGACAGCCTGCGCTCCCGGGCCCCCATGATCACCCCGGACCTGGAGAGCGGCGTCAAAGTCTGGCACTTGGTCAAAAACCACGACCACGGAGACCAGAAGGAAGGGGACCGGGGCAGTAAGATGGTGTCCGAGATCTACCTGACGAGGTTATTAGCTACAAAGGTAACTGGCTTACACCAACATTTGCTCGGGAAACGTATAGTGATGCCCTTCATGCTTTGCTTGCCCTTGATTAACCTTAATTAGCCTTACATGTTCATTAGCGAAGCTTGCCCTGTGGCCATGGTCCTGCCTGTCCCTGTGACCTCCTGCACAGAGGCAGGAGCTGCCCTGGTTCCCCGTGCAGCAGCCTCGCAGCCGCAGTCAAGCATTGCATTGCTGTTGTAGCTGCAATACTTCACTCCTCCCCAAGGCATTAAAGCTCTGAGAGTTGGAAAGGCACCAGAGTGCCTGTAAATTGGCACCTTCCCCTGCCGCAGAAGGTCTTGCTGCCTTTTGCTGTCGGCTGCCGCTGCAGACAGCGCTGCTAGGCCTCAGAAAGCACAAGGAACTGTGTTTTGCCTTAGAAATAAAGCATGCGCGCAGCCCGAGCGGTGCAGCCGCGGCGCGGAGGCGTGCGCGGTGCCGCCCAGCCCAGCCCTCACCCCGTCGCTGTCCCCCAGGGCACGCTGCAGAAGTTCGTGGACGACCTGTTTGAGACGCTGTTCAGCACGGTGCACCGGGGCAGCGCGCTGCCGCTCGCCATCAAGTACATGTTCGACTTCCTGGATGAGCAGGCCGACAAGCACGGCATCCACGACACGGACGTGCGGCACACCTGGAAGAGCAACTGGTGAGTGCGGAGCGGGCAGCGAGCAGGGCCACGCACGGCCCTCCGCATCCCGCTGCGGGACGGAGTTTCGGGAACAAGAGGGCTGCAGCATGCACAAACTGATGCTGCACCGCGAGCACCGCGCGTGCAGCCGCCCCGGCTGCAGTGCAGTGCTCTGCAAGCAGCGGGAGCTCCGCGCCGCTGCCACTGCCGTTATTTCGGGATTAAAAGCACTGTGAGCTAGAAATGCACCTCTGTGACGCAAGGGAAAGAAAAACAACAAATGGTTGCTCCCGGGGGACTCTGTACCCCCTCCAGTCCCTGTGGTTTAAAAAGCCTCTAATCATCACGTCTGCAAAAGCCAGCTTCCCTGCTAAGACTGTGGGAAGCTAAAAACATTTTACTGAAAGCCTTAGCAGAGGGACTTACTAGGATAAAACTGCTCAGATGGTGAAGGCAGGTGACACTTCTTAAAGCTGTAAAAAAGGACAGTGGCCGGTGGCAGAGCTGATCCCGCGGAGCCCTCGCGGCGCTGGAGCCCGGCCGGGGTCCCCAGGGCGCGAGGGCGGACGGGTGTGCGCGACGTGCTGGGCGCCGCAAGGGTTAAGGCTGGAGCTGCCAGTGCTGCTCGCTGGGTAGCGAGAGTCTAGACTTGAAAGGTAATAGGAAGCAGCAGCTGCTTTTTTGATCCTGTCATACAGCCGAAGAAAAAAGGAATAATAATTCCCCTTTGATTGCAAAGGCCTCGGGATTTGGGGACGGAGGCTCTGATGCCGGCTGCCCGCCCTCCTTCGCCGCCCGGCCGGTGATTAGCGCGGCTGCGGCAGCGTCTCTGCCCCCAGCTCAGCCCACGACACACTCAGGTTAATGAACTCTGACTAATGGACTCCTGGTGCAGCCTCTCGCCGGCACACGCTGCTCTTGCCACCTTGCGAGGGGAGCTGGCCACCCCGCTGGGCCCTACGCTGCCCACCTGGGCACGGGGAGGACCCGCAGCAGCTCTTCCCCTTCCTTCACTCGCCATTAACCTCGTTCTTCATTTCCCTGCAGCCTCCCTCTGCGCTTTTGGGTGAACGTGATCAAAAACCCGCAGTTCGTGTTCGACATCCACAAAGGCAGCATCACGGACGCCTGCCTCTCGGTGGTGGCCCAGACCTTCATGGACTCGTGCTCCACCTCGGAGCACCGCCTGGGCAAGGACTCCCCCTCCAACAAGCTGCTCTATGCCAAGGACATCCCCAGCTACAAGAGCTGGGTGGAGAGGTGAGCGGCGGCGCAGGGTGGGAGCTCTGGCCCCGGGCTCGCTCCAGAGCGGCAGCTTGGCTCCTGGGGATAGGTGGTATCATTCCCGCTCTCACTATCATCAGTGAGGGATTAAATCCCAAGGAGAGGGGCGTTCTGAGGCTCGTGTTCCTCGTGGGCTCCCCTCACGCTTGCCCCTTTCTCGCAGGTACTACGCAGACATCGCCAAGCTGCCCGCCATCAGCGACCAGGACATGAACGCCTACCTCGCGGAGCAGTCGCGCCTGCACGCCGCCGAGTTCCACATGCTGAGCGCGCTCAACGAGATCTACTCCTACGTGAGCAAGTACAGCGAAGAGGTGGGTGTCGCTGCAGGGCCCTGCCCTCTGCATGTCACACAGCGTGAGGGAGGGCCCGCCTTGCAGCGTGGCCTTTGCATCGCCCTGCCCGTGTCCGTTTGTCCACGCACAAAGGGGTTTGGGTCCTGGTCACGGCACTTCCCAGGAGGCTGGAGAGCTCAAACATGGTGTGAGCAGCTGAATTTCTCAGCCTTGGCGTTTCCGCAGTGCAGCCTGCTCCTAAATACAGTGGAAAATCGTCATGACCCATTGAACCTCCCCATCTTTGGGGAACAGAGTGGCACAAATCCCATGTTGCAGTGATGCGAACTTCTGCTTGCAAAAAATTCCTGGCAGCATGAGCTGCTTTAATGAATGCATCACTTGAAACCAAGTTCTCGCCATCTGTTCCACCCCTTCATTTCAGTGTAAGAAGAACCTATTTTGCAATTACATCGATTAAAAGGAAGGTTTTTGTCACTTAATTGCATGTATGCATTTGTGATACAATGCCGCAACCATTTTCCGATTAGGATCTAAAATCTCATAACTTTCATGCTAAATGAGACAGGAAATGTAGAGTCCAAGGTACAAGAGCGGGAATGACTGCGTTGTGCTGGGAATGTGCACTGAACAGTCCAACAAATAAATCAGCGTGACTGTGGAATGGCACAGCACTCCCTGCTTTACTTTGCCATTTATTATTTAAGTTTCATTTGTTGGAGCAAAACTAAGGGAAGGGATTTATTGTAGCTTCAAAACCTCAGCAACTGCATGTTGTGTTGCTCCGGCTGAAAGGAAGTCCTGCACCAGAGGAAGTCTTGTTAGTGCTGCGCTGTCCCAAAGCCACATGCAACACTCGGCATTGCTGGTGCCGGTGCTATGCACTACACCCATCCCAGGAATCTTGCATGGTGCCATTGGGGTTTGCCTGGTACATATCACTGACTCTCCTGTGTCCCGTTTGTGCCCATTTTGAGAAGCTCATGTCTTTCTGAACACATGCCCAGGTCCTCACTCTCACACTGACTTCTTTCTTCTCTCCTGTCCTCTTTTTTTTTTTTTTTGTACCAGCTCATCGGGGCTTTGGAGCAGGATGAACAGGCACGTAGGCAGCGTCTGGGATACAAAGTAGAACAACTTATAGGTGCCATGTCTATTGAGAGCTGAAGAAAGGTGGTGATGCTCACGGAGAAGAGCAGCGCAGCGCAAGGACTCGGGAATAAAGAGCGCAAGCAAGAAAGGCACGGGACACACACGGACCCCAAGGTGTTTTCTGGAGGGAGCAGACACTGACCCGAGGAATGGTTGTGTCCAAACCCCCGTGGAATGCAGGTTGGAAAGACAAGGCAAACATAGACAAAGCATCTCAATCCAAATCCAGTCAAGACGGATCAATTCTTCAAGTATACATGGCAGGAAGGAACCTAGAAAGTCTGGATGTCTCCATGACTGCTGCTTTGCATGAAAATTGTTTGATGTATATTAGGAAGTAAAACTTTATTTAATTTTTTTTTTAAAAAAAAAGAAAAGAAAAAAAAAAAGAACAAAAACCACAGAGATAATCCTGGCAACACAGCTCAGTTCTCATTTCTGTCTTCATGAGATTCCTGGGGTGAGGCAGGTGGCTCACATGGTCTATGAAGGGGCTCTTCAGCCAGCAGGAAAGTTTGGGAAATGGAATTTCTCTTCCTCCTGGGATCTTGTTGAAATATGAGCACAAGTTTGCACCAAGCCTTTTTCCACAAGTAAGGTAACAGTTCAGCCAGGGAGAGCTTCAGTGGCAGAGTAAGTTATAGGCATCAGAAGGAACTCTACCTGAACTGAAAAAAAACCATCAGCTCATCCAACCTGTCTTGAAATCCAGCTTTATCTATGTATTTATATAGTGTCTATATATATCTATATTTTTTAAATCCCATTTCCTGTCGGATGAGGAAGGATCAGCTTTGCGGCGCGTTTCGTCCCCCCGGCCGGCGCGGCGCGGCGCGGCGCTGCTTTGCCTTCCCGCAGGAACGGTTGGGTGCCGCGGCTCGGCGCTCGGCCCTGCCTTGCGTGGGGGTTTGTGGCAGCCACACGCAGCTCCTTGCGGTGAAACCCAGGCGCGAAGGCCGTGTTTACAGTGAGCGATACTTGAAAAGGTTAGCGGTAGGGAGATGATGTATTTATTGTTTTCCTGTTCGCCCGGGAGGGCAGAGCAGGCTCCGTTCCCCGCCGCCCGGCAGCGTTTGCAGTGTCACCCGTGGGCACAGAGCCCTCTGCCCTCGCAGGGAGGGGAGCCCGACAGTGCCCGCCTGTCTGTGTGTCTGTCTGCACATCCCGTGGTTGCGTTCAGTCCCCACTGGCCCCGGCGGCCCGTGGGACACCGACATTTGTGAGTGTTTTTCCTCTAAAAGACACCAAAGCTCCCGTGTCCCTTGGGGAGGATGCCGGGAGAGGAGGGAGCGCTGCGACGCTTCCCCCTGCAACGACTTGGTGGCCCGTGAGCACCGACGGCCTCTCCAAGACCGAGCAGAGGGGCAGGAAGAGCTTCCGTGTGGCCGGCGGCTCCTGCAACGATTGGAGAGGCGCCTGCTCCGGGCTCGAGTGCGGCTGGAGAACTACTCAGGAACCTTGTCCTTCTAATTAGCATCCTCGAAAAGCCATCCGAGCCGCTCGCGTCGGCTAGCGCACCGGTGCGAGCATCTCTGGGCCTTATTAAGAGTCTGGAGGAGACACTAATGACTGTCCTTGTGCAGCGCGCTCCTGACGTTTGTGGCAGCTGCGCTCGGGACCCGCGGGGCTCTCATTCACCGAGACGTGCAGGGCTGCCACGGAGAGGGGCGGTCGGAGACAGGGCTGAGCACGGGCGGCCTCTTAGCCGGGAACCGGCCCCTGTGCCGAGTCCCACCTCACAGCGGCCAACGGAGCCCTGTGAAGTTGCCCTGCTGAAGCTGGTGCCCAGGTTTGCCCCCCAAACCGCCGTGGTACCGCAGCCCCCCCAGGCAGTGGCAGCCTGTGTGTTCACTTGGACAGTGTTTTCCATAAGATTCCCAGAACATGGATGCTGCTGACATGGTGGCGCCGGGTGCCCCACATTGTCCAGGTGTCCCGCTGGTGCCGGCGTGCAAGGACTGGGCCTGGAGTGAGTGCAAAGGCCAGGGAGAAGTGGGTGACGGGGTGCTGGGTTTGTGTGTCCTGGGAGGAGATGGAGCAGAGGAAGGGACAAAACCAGCGGGAGCTCCTTGCAAAGCAGGGGAGTATTAAACTTCTGCCTGGCCTCCCGAGGGGCACGGCTGGAACATCTATTCTTCCATCTTTTAAAAGGGCACCAGGCTTCGCGGGATCGTGAGCGGAGCAGCACGGTGCTGCCTGCAAGGGATGGCCTATAAATTATCTACCGAGTGTCTCCTTGTGGTGGTGGGCATGAATTATAGATCTTTACAGGCAATTATATGGAGTGAAGCAACATGTCCCCTTGGGCAGAGCCCCGGTGTCTGCTGCCCTGCTCGCATCTGACTTATCAGCCACTCCTTTGGGAATGGGAAGCTCCAGATCTCCCTGTGGATTTTCCCTGGCGCTTGCAGCAGCCTGGACTCGAGGGCAGGGACTTTGCCTTAGATGAGACCATTTCGCCTGGCTCCCGTTGCCCGGCTCCGCGCACGGCTGTCCCCTTTGTGACTCTCCACTTCGTTTCAGGTGTTTCGACATCAAAGTGGGAGGCGTCATTTGCTGGGATCTCTCTGTCTGGCGTTGCCGCTTAAATAATTCCATTTAATTTAAGCTCCTGCGCTTTCAAAGCCCCCGCTCCAAGGGGGAGCCGGGTGCTAATCAAACGCTTCTCCACCTTGAAAGTCTTTGTTAGAATCCCGGAGACGGGAGGCGAACAGAGAGGCAAGGCCGCCTGGGCCCCGCCGGAACGCCGGGATGCACAGGGACACAGGGCTGCATGGGCCGATCCGTGTTGGATCCAACAGGATGATCCATGATGGAAGGAAGGCAGGAGAGATGGGCACGGCCAGAGTGGAGCCCTGGTGGGATCCCGCGTGTGACGGCTGCGCCGGGAGCCCGGCAAGGAGAAGCGGAGCCACGGCCGGAGCCCTGATGCCAGCGGGAAGCAGAGCGTGGCACGGAGCGGGGATTATCCCAGCGACAAGCCTGGCCTTGAATGTGTGGATGGCGCCGCTTCCCGCAGGCTCTCGGTGCTGTGACGGGACAGGGCGCCGAGGGCAGCTGAGCCCTTCATCACAGCAGTGCCTTCCACACACTGTCTTAACTCCCTGTGACCCACCGTCCCGCTGGAATTACCCAGCTGGATTCACCCCGAACACCGGCACGTGGGGAGCGCAGGAGCCCTCGGTGTGCTTGGGGCACCAGCAGACACAAGGAGCGTCCCCGAGCGCGGTCCCTGGCCTGTCCCAAAGCCCGTGTCTAAGCCCGGGTGCTTTATCCTGTCCCTGGCAGTGCTTGGTCCTGTCCTGCCGGCCCTATCGAGGCGCCGTTGGGATTTGCCTGTGCCCAGGACTGAAACAGGCTGGGAAAACTGCCTGGATCCCGCGGAGGAAGCCAAAGCAACGGTCAGAGAAGGATAAACAGGCGGCGGCTCCGCTGCCGCCCTCAAACACGACGGGACAGGCTCTGTCCGTGCTGGGAATGCTGACGTGTCCGTGTGGAGTCCTCCAGAACCCGCATCCCTGCGTGTCGCCCATTCCCTCTTCCTGTCCTCATGGAAGTGGGGACGCTCCTGCAGGTCCTTCCCTGGGGCAGCTCGGGGTTGCACGAGGGCGTCTGCATCCGCTGCGTCCGTGCCCGGCTGCGCCAAATCCCAAATCCCGCCACAGCTTCCGCCGACCCTGCAGGAAAACGGCCCTGGATCAGCCCGGCACGAGTTCAGATGGCCAAGGGCACCTCGGGGCTGCGACCGAGGGCATGGGGAGCAGCCAGGGGAAGGGAAGATAAAGGTACTAAAATCTCTGGCCTCCCCAAAAAGAGAGAGCCTGGAGGTTGGTGAGCGGCGACTTCTTGGTCATGGAACAGGTTCTTAGCGTTTCTGACCCGCTCCTTAAAAATAATAAATGCCAGTTTTAAGGGATATGTGTGTGGCGGGGGGAAATGCGTTGATTTGTGTCCTTACCCCCCCCCCCGCCTGTTCCCCCTTCCCCCCGTGATACTTGACACACTGGAGTTCTGTACTATATATTTTTTTTAAGATGATTGTCTGTTTGTTTTTGTTTTTTTGTTTTTTATTTTCTGTCATTGTTTTTACAAGTGTTGTGGAAAAAAAAATGTAAGAAAGTTTAAGTATTTAAAAATGTTCCAAGGGGAAAAAAAAGGGGGGGTTTTGTTATTATTCTAATATATTATTGTGTACCTATTGTAAATATGAAACACTCCTATTTTGCAAGCCAAGGACTCACTTTGTACTGTTGTTATATATAAATAAAGTTTCCTGGTTAAAAAAGGAGAGACTCCACAGCGTGTGTCCGTGTTTCCCAAGCGGGGCCGACGTGCGGCACTTGCTGCCGGAATCCGGGGAATCCTCCCGGTGCAGCCGGGCCGGAGGGGCAGCAGGAGGTGGGATGAGTCCCCGGCCTCCGATGCCTCCTGTGGCCTCTGCAGCAGGGCCGGGTTTGCAGACGCTGCACAGGGGAGAGGGGACCGGGGCGGCTCCGGTGCTGCCCACAACCACCGGCACTCGCCTCCTTTTTGCAGATTCACAGTAACGTTGCCGTCGGTGCCCGGAGGGCTCTGCTGAGTGGCAGGGGCCCGTGAGTGACTCCAGCAACAGCTGCCTGTCAGCTTTAATGACCAATATGGTTGCAATTACGGCAATGAACTTTCTCTAACAGCCCCAAATTACTCCGCGTGATGGGAAGTGACAGAAAAATGGAGACCCTTAAGGAAGCATTAAAAATAGGAAGCACGGGGATCTGGAGCAAGAGGTCTTCCCACCTTTTCTAGAGGATCTTGATCTTTATTGATTGATGGATTTAGTAAGTATTAGTGGGGCTATGTGCAATGCAGAAGCGCCGCCCGCTGCGGTCGCAGCAGGATCTGGGTGCTGCCCCAGGAGGGGGTTCGTGCAGACCCCCGTGGTGCCAGCGCGGCCCTACCCTGTCCCTGGGGGGACCCTCTGCTGAGCCGGCCTGGGGGAGACGCAACTTCAGTCCCAAGGGGAAGATCTTTGCATGCAACGAGCTGGAAAGCAGGTGTCAATGAGCGCCGATGGCCTCTGGGAGCAGCCCCTGGACACGGATCCCGCTCCCAATCCACCAGCCACGGGGAGGAAGCACATGGAGCTCTGGCCAAACCAAGCATGGTCAGACACCGGCTCCTTCGCCAAGGGATCCCTTGGAGCGGAGGAGCGGGGAGCTCGGCGCAACCCCGCGCTGCGAGCTGCGGCGGAGCCACGGAGGGGCAGTGCTGCTCCGCTCCGCTCCGCTCGCCACAGGCTGCACAGCGCCGCGAACATGCAAAAGCAGGGAAATCACTGCAGGGAAATCACTGTATTTAAGCTATATTTTGCAAATATAACAACTTCAAAATAAAAAAAAATAAAACAGCCAATTGCATGGTATCTAAGATAAAGAGAGCTCAAATTGCGTTATTGGGAATTAAACATTGCATGCATCTCTAGTAAGATTTGTTTGGAGCATCAAGGAGCCCAGCTTGATGCAGCATCCGTGATGGATGCGACATCGGAGCAATGAATCCAGCTCACACGTCTGTGCAACATCCATAAAGAGGAGAAATAAATTGTAATCGGCAGCCTGCAGGTCCAGGCAGAGACGCTAATCTCTGTGCTAAATTAGGAGACTTTTGCTTTAATGATTTTTATTGGTGTTTTGCAGAGCTGTTGTTAGTTAGGACTAAGTGCTTTGGGCTTGCAAGGAAACAGGACTCCAGGGCTGCGTGTCCCCAGGCTGCACACGATGGCGGGTAGGGAGAGAGGTAGAAAAAGTCTTTCCTAATTTGTCTTTTAATGCTGCATTAAAATTTCCCAGCATTTGTGTTTTAGGGGCTTTTCAGTCATCTCTGGAAAAGCAGGAAAAGGAAGTCTCCAAGTCTTTTTAATACAGAAAATTAATAATCAGGGGCACGTCCCTATTTCTTAGAGCTGGCTGCATTGCCTCTTCTGGGAGCCACCGCCAACTGCTTCCCCTCAGTAAAGTTCAGCCTGGTAATAAAGCTGAAGTCAGTATTTCAGTACCGTTATTAATGTTTCTATAATGTGCTATTAATGGAAATGAGCTACAGCAAGCGATTTATTAGCCTCAGTCCCTCTTCTGCTCCTGCTCATGTGCAGAAGCCTTTGCTTATGAGTGTCCCCGGTCCCCAGCGCGGCTCCTCCACATGTCCCTCAGGCCACAGGCGGGTTGGGTGCTGGGTGTGCTCGAGCTGGGTGATGCTAACGGGGTGACATCCCCAGATCGGTGGGGATACCTCTGCTCCTGGCTTTACCTGCTGGGAAAACTGCAGCTTCCCAAACGGGGGGCTAGGGCGGCCGTGCGGGGGCAGCCGGTCCTGCCAGTGTTGCTCACCTCGAGGGCGGTTAAGAAGTTCTCATCCCAAGTGTGACTGTTCGTTTGGGCAGAGTGACCCACCCCAGAGTGCTGCAAAAGGCGGTGGTTTAGCGGGTTTAGGGCAACGCTTGAGTGCAGGGCCCGAGGGCAGCCGGAGCTGCTGGCACTGCAGCCTGCAGCGGGAGCGGGAACGGGAGCGGCAGCGGCAGCGGGAACGGGAGCGGGAGCGGGAGCGGGAGCGGCAGCGAGAACGGGAGCGGGAACGGGAGCGGGAGCGGGAACGGGAGCGGGAGCGGGAGCGGGAACGGGAGCGGGAGCGGGGCAGGACGGCGGCGCCGGGACGGACAGGCTCCAGGCTCCACCTCGCAGCCCGGCGCGAGGCTCGGCCCCCCCGGGGAGCCCCCCCGCCCCCGCCCCCGGCCGCGGGCGCCAGGAGCGCTGAGCGGAGCGGCGGCCCCGCGCGCGGTCCCCGCCGTCCGTCCCGCAGCCGCCCCGCGGGCACCGGCACCATGGAGCGGCGGCAGCTGCTGTGGCTCGCGTGCTGCGCCGCGACCCTCTGCGGTGAGTAGCGCCGGAGCGGCGCGGGACAGCGCGGGGGCAGCGCCGGGACCCGCCGCGCGGCCCCGGGGGAACCGCGGCTCGCGGAGCCGCCTCCAGCTGCTGCAAACGCAGCCCGGGCAGGGGCAGGGCCTGGCACGGAGCGGTGCCCGCAGCGGCCCCGCGGGCCGACACCCCCAGGGCACCGGGCACCGATAGCGCCGGCCCTGCGGGTGCCGGTGCTGCCGCTGCAGCGGGGCCGGGCAGCCCCACTCGGGCTGGCGGCAGCGATTACAGGGTTGCTGAAATACACATGAAGCTCCACAAATATTAAAATCTCCCGTTTTTTTAAACATGCATAATACCGTTTTAAAAAACTGAATGGCAACACAGAGATTTTCTCTAGGCAGCATTTTTGAAAGGGTTATATTTGAGGGAAACATTATCATTTCTGTCCCAAATCCAACCATGAGGTAATAAAGAAGTGAAGCAACTCTCGGTGCTACACCCTGTGCTGGGCCGGGAGCCAAGGGCCGCTGGGTTCTGGTCCAGTGCAGCTCTCCTGGCCGGCTCTGTGTGGGTGCGAGCGGCTGGAGCTGCCCCAGGGACCCGGTGCTTTTTGTGCTGCTGTTTCTCACACGGTCCCTTTGCCACCCAAGGGAAGGGCAGGGGTGGCAGCTGGGGATGTGCAGAGCAGCACCCAACAAGTGCCCTTGGCACCAAGTTGAATTTGCTGCTAGGGAAGGCGGGCAATGGTCTGATCAGAATGTCCAAACTGGCACCAAATACAAGTAGTTTTAGCCTGTTTTATTACTGATTGCTCTGCCAAGTTTTGATTTTTTTTCAATCTTTTCTTGACATTTTAAGGCTCACTCGCCTTTGCTTTTGTGGGATATGAGGACAGTTCTGAAAGCTGTTGGGCCAAAAGGGGCCGCCCGTTGCAGCCCCGCGTGCTGAGCGTAACGTGTCCCGGTGCGGGGAGATGCTCCCGGCGGGCGTGGGGTGATGCAGGACGGATGTCCTGGCCGGGATGTCCTGGCCGGATTGCGCTCCTGGCTCCTTCCCGCCGCCTTCCCCTCTACCCCCCAGCAGCCCCCACCCACATCCTGCCTGGGGCTGTGGAGCAGGAGAAGAAAGAGGAGGAGGAGAAGGAGGAGGAAGAAGGGGAAGGCAGGACCTTTATTGGCCCTTAGGGACCATCATCATCATCATCATCATGGCCATGCTCTGCTGCGGGTTGTGCTCCCTGCCTGGTGGGGACACAGGTGCAGGGCAGAAAACCCCTACGGATCATGTGTATCTTAAGAAACCCAGACGTCAGAACATTTACTTTTTAAAAGGCAAATAAAATAGCTCCTGTGTCAAATAAAATGTGCCCGTGCTCCCAGGGTGAACACAGGACTTGGCTTAAACTCCTAAGCTTTCCATGCTACTAAATGGTTGAGGTTTATGAGAGCCAGGAGGAACATGCAGTGCAACAAATGCCTCTGCTCTCCCCTGCAGCCTCATCTGCCTCATGAGGCCAAAGGCTCCAGCGGCCGGAGCTGCAGGTGGTGCCGGGATGGGGGGAAAAGCTCCACCGGGCGGCCCTGGGGGGGTCGTTAACCCCCCCTGTTGTTTTTGCAGACATCTGGGCGAGCTCAAAGGCGCTGGGGGCCGGGTCAAGGCCCCGCATTGTTCCCGGGCTGCGGCTTCCTCCCCATCCCACGGGCGGGCGAGGGGCGAGCGCCGCGTCCTGCCCTGCGCCGCCAGCGCCATCCCGGCGGGAAGGGCCTTTTCCTTGAGGAAATGCCGCAGGGAGCCGGCAGCCCCGCTCAGACCCCCGCGCCTGGCGCTCGGCAGCACCAGGACTGCCCACGGGGCCCAATGGAGCCCAGGGCGCTCAACCTCCCCAGCCCAAACCCGCTACAGACAGGGAATTTTTTCACTTTTTGTAAAATTTGGCCTTGCCCAGCCCAGCATCAACACTCCTTTTTGGAAAATGCCCTTGGGGGCAATGCTGGAGCGCCCGCGGGCTGCATGGGCAGAGCTGTGCAACAATTCTGTGGGAGTTCAGGAACACAGCCAGGACGAGGCATTGCTGGGAATTTTCTCTTTAGTCCCCGGATAAGGATCTGAGGCAGCAACAGCCTTGGAGAGGCACAGGAGCTGTCCAGAAAAAGCAGGAATAGATCCTGAAAGATTGGAAGGATTAGGAGAAAGAGAGACAAGTGTTATCACTGACTTGCAAGGTGGTTTCATCTCTGCGGCACCGTCTCCGTGAATGCTGAGCGCAGCCCGGGGTGCTGGGACCTGCTTTGCCTCCAAAGATGCTTTAGCTCCTGGGTCAGAGCGAGGGGGTTTCTGGTGGCTCTGCAGCTGCAAACCGGCTCATTGGAGCTCTGTCCTTCCCCGGCCCTGCTCCGCCGGGCCCTGACACTCTCCTCTCCGCAGGCTGGGCCGCCGGGAGCCCCTCGGCGGCTCCCACTCCAGCCACGCCGGTGGTCCCGGGCGGGCCGAGCAGCAGCGCGACGGGCACCGCTGCGGGGAGCCACGTGGAGCCCTCGCGGGACGGCCCCGGTGACGGTAACGCGGCCCCGCGGGCGCCCGGGCAGCCCCGCGCTGGGTTGGGGGCCGGGGGCTCCCCGGGCGCCCCTCTCACC
>NW_020454872.1:305911-379009 GCF_003342845.1 Nothoprocta perdicaria | reverse complement strand
CGGGGCTGCGCACGGCCGGGACCAGCGCCCGGCCCGGCCACGGCTCCCCGCACGGCACCGACGAGGAGGCGGCCGCCGGCACCTCGTCCCCGGCGGTGACACCGAGCCCGGGCGGCACCTCCGTGGGGACGACCGCGGGGACGACCGCGGGGACAACCGTGGGGACGACCGCGGGGACCATCGCAGGGAGCAGTGAGGGGACCAAGGCAGCGCCGAGCAGCTCTGGCGCCCCGTCCCAGCCCGGTGCCACCACGCTGGCCGGCGGCGGAGCGGACGCCAGCTCGGAGGTGAGGGCAGCGCCCGGGGGCCGCGCGGGCCGCTCTGCCCGTCTCTGATGTCCCCCTCGCCTTGCAGGCCATCACCTGCCACGAGGTCAAAGACGTGCGAGAGCCCGAGGGCACCTGCCTGCAGCTCCAGGAGGCCAACACGTGTGTGAGTCGGAGCATCCCGAGGCGCCGGGGGACATGGGGAGGTCGTGAAGGGAGCGCGGCCCGGCTAGGAGCATACCACGCGGGATGGGAGCCTCCCGGGAGAAAAACAGCCCTCCGCAGCACAGCAAACCTCCCCTTCTCGCGGCTCGGCCGGGGGGTTTAGCTGCTGCTGCATCTTGCAGCGTGTTGGGCAGGAAACCTCCTCGGTTGTTTTTCTTCCTCTTCCCTGCTGGGAACGGCTCGGTCTTTCCTCGCCCAGCCAGCTGCCATAGGAAAGAGAAGCGGCTGCAACAAGGAGCTGCTTTAAAGGGAAAGGGTGGGAGATCCATGTCCTGAGGGGCCTCCAGGGAATCCCCTGGATTTGGGGTCTTTTACATCCCAAATTAAATATTTGTAAGAGCAGGAGACTCTGCCGTGTGCCGGCACACACAGAGCTTCAGTGCTTGCGGCCGGATGCGTTGGGACCTGGGGGACAGCAGCCTTGGTAATGCCCAATGACGATGATTAATTTAATTCAGCCAGGTTGAGACCACCCAGGAAGGCAGAATTCTTACTTGCCTTCTCTCCATAAATCGCCCATTAAATAGCACTTAGGCTTGTTCATGTCTATGGAGGCGGCAGTTTAGCAAGAATTTCATGGCCAGACTCCGGTGGGAATCAGTGACTCGGATCCCAGGTGCCATCTAGTGGCAACGTCCCCTTGTCCCGGGGACATCCTGCAGGTGCCACATGCACATCTGTATGAATGTGCATTGCATTGCATGCAATATTGCATTAATTCAATGCGTAGATATGCACTGAGTGCATATTTAATACACAGAACGTATCAGCCTGACCACGTAACCTCCCGCCGTGTGAATCGAGTGGAACTGCAGCATTTGTGCCCTGTTTTTGTCCCCCGTGGGCCTCTCCTTATGGAGCTAATGGTCCCAGGGGAAGCAGCAGCTCGGCCCGAGCAGGAGGCCGAGGAGGGGCCGGGGAGCAGATAAGAGAGCGGAGCAGCCACAGACAGGAGGGACTTCGCGCCTCTCTCCTTCCTGCTGCCTTTTCCCAAAGCAAATGAGCAATGAGCTGGCACCCAGCGCCGCTAATTGCAAAGGGAAACTCTGACACGCAAACGAGTTCTTTCCACAGCGGAGAGAGGAAAACACACGCTTGGGGCTCTTGTTCCATCTTGGCCTTCCTAAGGCCAAGCCAAGCGCTGCAGAAACAGCTGAAAATGATTTATTTGTTGTTCTCTCGTGGACGGGTTTCTGCATTTTTGTACGCTAAGAGTATGTGATGATTAGCGCGCGATATGGAGATAATTCCAGCTGGGAAAGGGCAGGCTCTGCAGGATGCTGCGCACCAGGCAGGGGCTGTGGGACCCCGAGGGGACAGGGGGGTCCTGGTCACCCAAGAGCAGCCCCAAGGCCTGGCCAGGGAAGCTCCTTCCCTGTTTGGGCCACGCGGGCCCTGTCCCCAAGCCTGGATCTGTTGGAAAGGCCAAGCTGGGAGCAGGACCATCCTGTCGCAGGCTGCAGGGAGAGGCTGCAGCTCTTCTCTTCCTCTCCCGCCCCATTTTGAGCTTAGCTCAAAATGTCAGAAATTTGTATTATTTTCCCCCCAGCCTTTGATCAGCAACCTAGCAAAAACACCAAAGACATTTCCTAAACAGGAAAGCCAACTTTGCTTTGTTATTTCCCTCCTTTCCCAGCCCTGCCTGGGATGCTGGAACAATAGGGGCTTCGCAGGCTGCTCTTTCATTCCAAAAATTGCAGGGACTGGCCTGGGCAATTCAGGTGCTAAATTTAGCTCTGTTTAAATGACATTTATGCTAATAATATCATCCTTTCATTTATCCTCCTCAAGTGGAGAAACAAAGAGCAGCATCACAGTCGCTGGGTGAAGATACTGGGCACAAAGCAGCCATGAGCTGGGATTTGAGCGGGTGGGATCAGCCCCATCCAGGGCTTATTTTGCTACGTGCTGCTGCTTGGGCACCGTGCGGACAAGCCCCCGAACGGGACGGGTTTGTGCACAGCGCAGAAGCAGCTCCGCTGTAATGGGGATGGGGAACGAGCGGGGCTGGCTGCTCTGACGGTTCCTCCTTGCACTCCCTGCAGAAACACTTCCTAGCCACCAAGGGCGCCGAGCTGTGGAGCGCGATATGCGAGCAGGGCGCCCGCCGCGTCCCCTCGCCCTGCCGGATCCAGCTGGCCGCCTCCGAGGTGGAGCGGGACTGTCTGCTCCTCGTCCTGCCCGGAGAAGCAGGTCAGCGGCGCCGGCCCCGCGGCGGCCGCGAGGGACCGAGGGGTGCGCGATGGGCACGGGGCAGGGATGCGGGACACGGAACCTCAGCCGCGTCCCAAGGGATGCTTCCCTTGGAATCCACAGGGATGTTTCCCTTGGAGTCCACAGGGATGCTTCCCTCGGTATCCACAGCTCCTTCTTGTGGGCTCTTGCAAGTGCTGCAGGCTCGGAGCAGCGCTGACGCTCCATAACATGCCTTTCCTCTTGCAGCCATTGCAGATCCCACCACGGATGTGCTCCACAAATCCCACTGGGAGAAGGTAAGCTCTTGGAGCTCCTTGCTGGGGTGGCCTGGGTGGAGATCTCCAGCCACTGATGTGGCTGAAATGGTTACTGAAAAATCCTATTTCTCTAAAGCAAAAGCATGAGGTCCCCAACAACAACTCGTAGTATGTCTTTGGCACTCCTTATCTCCCAAGTACCCCACGGATATCAACAAGCTTCTCCTCTCCAGGCTGCGTGCTCCGGGCGCGCTCGCCTTTCCTGTTTGCGAGCCTCTTGGCTCCGCTCTCTGTTTCCCTTTCGCAGCTTGGAATCAAATCCCTGAAGCGGGGCAGCGTGAGGAGCCACCAGGACTTTTCTCGGAAGACGCTGATCGCCCTGGTGACGTCCGGGCTCCTGCTGGCGTTCCTGGGCTTGGCCGGCTACTTCCTGATGAGGCGGCGGAGCTGGAGCCCCGCGGCAGAGAGGCTGGTTAGTGCTTACAGGTGGCAAAGCAGCACGTAGGGCGCAGGAGGCCGGGCCGAGCGCGCGGGCGCTGCGGATCCACGGCCGGACCCACATCCGTGTCCGTGTCCGTGTGAGGTGCAGCAGGAGGGGTTGGCCAGGAAAGGCAAGCAGGGCCGACAGGAGCCTGGGTCAACCCAGGCGGGAGGAAACGGCTCTTGCCTTCCCAAATTAGCTCTTTATTCATTGCTCCCTTGGGAAAACTGCCCCTTCCTCTCCGTTATTGTAGCTCTAGCACTTACCTCTGCTCAGCAGTAAGAGTTCATGCAGCAAGAGCCCTGCAGGGACACTGAAACCTTGGGAATTGGGCACTAAAAGTGGCTTCAAGGTCTCGTTTAGAGCATTTAAGGATGGGTTGTGTGTCTGACTTGTACCGATGCTGTAACAAAGGTTATTTCTCCCCTCAATTAATAATGATTAATAAAATATATCACGAAAGAAAGAAGAAGACATTCTCCTATTTCCGCTTTGCTCGAAGTGAGCCCGGAGGGCGACTTCTCACTTGCGGCTTGCAGGGATGTGAGTGCGGAGCAGGGGAAGCCGCGTCCTCCTCCGGGCACGGGTCGCAGCGGGACACGCACCGCTCTGCTCGGGGAAGAGCTTCAATGCCCTGAAGCCCTCAGCCAATCCCCATAAATGCGAATTTAGGCACATGGGTCAAAGATGGGGCGACCAGAGCCAGTTTCTAGGTGACACACGTGTCCCTCTGCCAGCGCCAGGGCTCAGGGAAGGCGCCGGCAGCCGCTCTGTGCCGGAGACCGAGGTGGCTGCTCTGGTCCCGCTCTCCATCCTCCTCCCAGCTCCCCCGGGAGCCGCACACGGGTCTGGCTGCAGGTACCAGCTCTGCGCCTGACCTCCCCCTTGCAGCTCCTCCGGGCGGGAGGAGCAGGAAGGAAACCCCATGGCTCCCATTCCGCAGGGATCCTTGTGTGGCCAGAGCGGGAGGCGCTGCGGGCTTGGCTTGCAGAGCCTGACGTCTTCTCTTTCCAGCCGGAGGGAAGGAGAGGAGGGAGTTTCTGGCCAGGCTCCCTGCCCCGCAGCCCGGCTCGGGTCCCTCCGTGCCGCGGGGAGCGGGATGCAGGGTCCGCACGCAGGGCCCTGCCCTCGCTAACGCTGCCTTTGCTTCACGCCCCGCGCAGGGAGAAGACCCCTATTACCCGGAGAGCGACAGCCAGGGCAACACGATGGCCACGACGGCGTCGCAGGAGCCCGCGGAGCGCCCCGAGAAGGGCAGCGCGCGCGGCGGCGCGCAGGAGAACGGCACGGGGCAGGCGGCCTCGCCGAACGGCTGCTCGGCCCCGGCGCACGGCCTGGCCGACACCGCCATGTGAAGGCGCCAGCAGCCCCGGGGCAGGACGCGCACGGACTCGCGGAGCTGCTCTGCTCCGGGCAGGGACTTGGGCAGCAGCCCAGAGCCCCAGAACCAGAGCCCCGCGTCACCGTGTCCCCCCGGCTCCCACGCCAAAAGGGCACGAGGAGCAACCGTGAAGCCAGCGGAGACCTCGGTCCGAGCGACCACGGGCTGCAAGTTGGGCTGGTTGCAGTAGTTAAGGTTACAATGACAAAACCCTCTCAGGTTTCAGGGAATTTTACATATAAAAGTTGGTTTTAGCCTAGTCTTTACATTTAAGAGCAGATTTTTTTGTCTTCCTTAAGGATGTCAAGTGTTTGCTGCCCCTTTTTGTACTTTATGTCTTTTTTTAGTGTTTAGCTCCTGTAGACTCTCCTGCAGCTGTATGTAAAACTGTCCATGTGGAATTGAAGGTTGGAATGTGAATAGACCTTGAACTCTTATTTTTTAATCCTCCCAGTACGCAGGGGGTTGTTTGACAGTAAAAACTCTTCCCTGGTCTCTTCATCTCGGGGACTCAAGACGGTGTTTGACAAGGCAGAGCGGGTAACGGATCATCCGTGTGGGATGGGATGCACGTGCAATGTCTGGTGGCTGGGATTTGGGGGGAAAAGGCGCCAGGGACCCCCATCTGAATGAGAAGAAGGTTCCCATGTGCGAGAGAGAGCCCCTAGCTCTGCTAGGGATGCTCTTCCCTCCGCATTCTGCAGTGGGCACATGGAAACAGAGGGATTTTCCCCTCTTCCCAGCACAGGAAGCCTTGGAGCAGGAGCAAGTCCCACCTCTGCCCTGCGCTGCTGCTGGTAGAGGTGTCCCAAGCCCGGGAAGATCCCAGGTGGGATGCGGAGGCTCCAGGGGTTTTGCACAGGGGTGCCGGGATGGTCCCACATCCCCTTGGATTTGGAGGGGCGAAGGGCTCATCCCACCCACACCGCCTGGCTCTGGCGCACGGTGCCAGGGGCACCTGGGGGGGGTCCCAGGGTTTTAGGTTCTTCGTTGTGCAAATTACTACTTCAAACCTAACTGTAAATAAGTTCCACTGGAAAAAAAAAAAGAAAAGAAAAAAAAAACAGCATTAAAAATCGCCTCCTCTGCTGTGTTCTTGGAACAACGGCCAGTTATCCCCCCGGGACGAGCGTCGTGCCAGCGCGACGGGAGGACAACGCCTCTCCGAGCCGGTGTTTTGCAACAGAAACGCGATGACTAAAGGCTGCGCCTTGTTCTCTGCGCCTTTTCCCTGTCTTCCAACAGCAAAAACCAGGACCGCTCTGGCAGAAGCCGCGGACACGTCCAGCTATTGGGCCTCGTTTGGGGGTGCCGAGGCTGCTGCCCACCTTTCTGCTGGGTGAACACGGCGCCTCCGGCTCCGGGCGCGGATGCTCCCGCGGGAACGCGCTCCCACCGAGAGCAAGGCAGGGTCCTGCCCCGAGGTAAAGGCAGGGATTCTGTCCCGACTGCAGGAAGCTCCTGGAGTGAACGGAGCAGAGCACAGTGTGCGTTTTGAGGGGTTTGGGCTGCTTCCTTTTCGTTTTTTTGGCTTCATTTGGCAGCTGCTCCTCTCTCTCCCCGGTGCCACCGGAGCCCGGAGCTCTGGTCCCACATCAGGTGCAGGGATTGTGGAGGGCCCGATGCCAGCCCGGCACAACGGGGTTACAGCCAACGGCGCCGGCAAAACAGGAGCTCTCCCTGCACCGGAGCGGCCGAGCAGGGACAAGACGGGAGGAAAAGGGACAGCTGGGCTGGTGGGAGCCTCGTGTCAGCACATGATGGGCTGGAGACGACCAGGTCATCTCTGCTCTGCATCTTCTGTTTATTATTATTATTATTATTATTATTATTATTATTATTATTATTATTATTATTATTATTATCTCTTTTGGTACACATAAATAACCACACATTCCAACCTGAAGCCGGATGCGGTTCAGAAGCAAATGAGCAACACAGGCCAATGCTGGTGCCTCCAGGAGGGTTCAAAACTGGGGGCAAGGCTTCGTACCCGTGAATACCCCATCCCTGCGGGCTTGGGAGGCTCCTGGGAATGTGCAGCCTCCCGCGCCAGGAGGGTGAATCCTGCTCGAGCCGCGGGATGGCTCCCGCAGCAGCCCCGGGATGACACTGGTGTTCTACCTGGTGCCTTCAAAGGGTTTTTTTCTTCAAAAAAAAAATCATAAAAATACTTCCTCTATGGATGCACAGCCCCCTGCTCGCTGCAATTTAGTTTAGAGAATGCAGAAATGCAATTGGTCTTAGGGCTAACAGGTACGTGCCTAATCCCCAGCACATGTCACGGCACCCGGTGGCCGACTGGAGAGGACCTTCTGGGCTGCAGTTCACCAAGGCTTCTGCGTGGCTTTGCAACCACGGCAGAAGCAGCCTGGGATGTATATAAATAACTAAAAATGCAATAAAAATACACATCTCTATCTCCAGAGCAATGCTGCTACCTGCTGGCTGTGCTCTGCTAGGGCACCGGGCACTTCCCTCTGGAGCTGGTGTTCCTGCAGCGGCTGCTGCTCCAGGTCCCAAGCCGAACCACGCAGTCCTTGTGCTCCCTGTTATCCCGAACCAAGCGGTCCTGATGCTCCACGTTATCCCGCATGTGGCAGCGCATTCCCAAAAACTGCATTGGGAAAAGGGAAATGCGGCCAGGGGCCTCCAGGCTCCTATTCGCAGAGCAGCGAACATCTGAAATGAAGTTTCCATCACTCCACTTCCCATCTGCTTGCTAAAGGCCTCCTTCTCCCAAATTTGTGTGGGAGCTGCACAATATTTGCTGCACCATCTGCTCTGAGACCGTGTGAGCTTTTTAATCAGAGCAAAAAGAAGGCAGAGATGCCCAGGTTCAATGGGGATTGCTGCTGAAACCTTGAGGGGAGCAATGGGAGAAGGAGCATGGAGTGCATCACTGCCTGAAGTGATGGGCTATTTCCATCTCTGCCTTCCAAACAAAGGGAATAACATTTGTTTGGAGTTTTTCCATCCTAAGGGGAAAAAAATGGATATTTACAGCATATTTACAACTATTTGCATTACAGGCGCTTCACAGGTGTTTTAATTCTGCCTTTAATCTTAGCCTTCACATTCATTTCATTTGCTGGTGCTTTGATTTGCAGTAAATGCAAATAACTTTCCCTCGAGACAAACGGAAAGGCGACAACAGAGGAACTGCAACGCAGCTCCGTGCTCCAGGAACGGTGACATGGGCGAGCCGGGGCTCCAGGCTCAGACATCTGGGATCAGTTTACCTTCCAATCCAGTGGGGGGACGAGTCGGAAGGTCCCTTCCAACCTTAGGGATTCTATGATTCTATGAGGAAATTACGTGCTTGGTTTTTTTTTCCTGGTGAAAAGCTGACATGCTTTTCTTCTTGGGAAAAAGAAACCAACAATTTTCTCTCAGTTTTCTCATAGAAACCTGTTTTGTTGGGGAAAAGAAAAGAAATAAAGGAGACTAGTTCTGGTTTCTCCCCCTAGCTGCAGAAAAGGGGCTCGGGAAGCTTCAGAGCGTGTTTCTGTTGTCTTGCACAAGATGCATAAGCTGCCCCAAGGGCCTTCACCAAATAAATTTACCTTCAGGCTCTATCTTTTTTATTCCTGTAAATGGCAGTACATTACCCTGCCTTATTTATTTGCTAGAGTTGGGTTTTTGTTACTTGTGGTTTTGTTTTTAATCTCCTTGTTTGCATCTTCCTTCCTCTCTTATCTTCCACTTGCCCCGAAGGCTTAGCGCTGCTTTGGCAACGTGCGAGCGTGCTGAGGAATGATAAGATGTCTAATTAATAGTTTAATTAGCCGTACAAGTTCTTAATAGCTTATTAAGGGGAAATCATCCAGAAAACTCTTTTCCTTTTTTTCCATTGGCTCAATGGAACTCACGGGCCAAGGGGTCTGCACAATATTCTGACTTTCCTAAGGAACCTTCCGACTCTCCTAAGGAACCTTCTCACAGTCTCATGAGGGACTCTGCACCACTAATGCTATTTCTATGGTTTTTTTTTTTTTTTTTTTTTTTTTTTTTTTGATAGCAGTTTAAAAGGACGAAGGAGTGCAAATTTGGGGACCAGGGCTGCTGGGCAAGGAAGAGAAAAAGTGCTTGCTCCTTTCCTTGCAATGTTTTCTTGCTCAACTTCATTAGAACTGCCTGGTTTTGTACTGAGGAATCCCTGGGCTATGAAGGCCAGAGGAGGAAGCACCACCTAAAGTCCCTGCAGATCCCTCCTGCCTTTTCCAGTAAGGAAGGGCTCTTGAGTCCTGCTTTGCAGCCCTGATGCTGAAAGGGCAACGCCAGCCCAGGCTGTTCCCATTTCTCCCCAGTTCTGCCCCCCACAGCTGCTTTTCTTCATTGCTTTTTGGTTTGTTGTGTTCTGTTTTCGTGTGTGTGACCCGCACAAGGATTTCTTGCTAAATTTATCGTGGCACTCGCAGGCAGCCTCGCTCAGAGGCCGCACGTTCCAAGGGGACACAGTGGCCTGGAGGCGCCGGTGACGCAGGAGCCGCCGCAGCCCCTTGACCTCCTGGCTGGGATTATCCCCGCGGCGCTCGCTCCGGCGCCCAGCTTGCAGCCTCTGCCTCTCAGGGCATTCCCGGAAGATCCACGCATGTCCCCAGGCCGTGACCTGGCATCTTTGGGGGATTTGCAGGGTGCCAGACAGGGAGCTGCGGCTTTGCTCTGGGTGCCCCGGCCCTGCGGCGCGAGGAGCCTTGGAGGCAGCGCAGTGTTCCCACGGCCTCTCAGCAAAACACTTAATCCTCGTTTCCACACGCGGAGCGGGGACGCTCGGCCCCTGTCCCCTGCGAGCAGGCGGCAATAAGGCCCTGGAGGGCGCGGGGGCTGTCGCACGGGGGCGGCTGCAAGGCGAGCCCCGCGGGCACGAGCGCGACCCGCAGAACCGCGCGGCTCCTCGGCCGCTTTTTGCGGCGGTCGCTGCACACGGGAGCGGCCGCCGGGGCCGCGGGGCAGGACTCGCGCGGGGCTGCGCGACCCGGGCGCCGCGCAGGGACGGGAGACGCGGCCGCGGCGGCGCAGGGCCCCTCGCTGCCTCCTGGGACTTGTAGTCCGCGCTCCGCCCCGCCGCGCGGCACCCGCCGCGGCCACCGGGAGCGCGGGGAGCGCGGGGCCCCGCGCCCGGAGCCGCCGCGCAGGTAACGGGAGGGCGGCGGGACGCGGAGCCCCGCGCGCGGCCCCGGGAGCCCCGGGAGCCCCGGGAGCCCCGGCCCGGGAGCCGCTTCCCGCCGCGCGGCGCGGGGCTCGGCGCATCCTCCGGGCGCGGGGTGCGCGCGGAGAGGCGCCGAACGAGGAGGAGGAGGAGGAGGAGGATGCAGCGGCCTCCGGGGCTCCCGCAGTGCCCGGCGGGCGCGGATGGGGACGGGCTGCGTCTCGCAGGGGCGACCGCGGGGTTAAATCATCCCGGTGACAGGGAGCGGGTTCGGGTGGCACCAGGGCCAGCCACGCCGCGCTCCTTCCCCGGGGATCCTGCGGGCTCAGCACCTGCCCTGCACCCTCCTGCTCCCGCCTGCTTGTTCCAGGGCTCCATGAAGCTTCCCAGCTTCCAGGCAGTGCTCCTGCCCTTGCTCCTTTTCCCTCTCTCGCTCCGAATCTACGGTGCAGTTTCTGTTTGCAGACTGCTGCTGTAGCGAGGCGGCTGAGGCAAAGTTTGCCCAATAAACTTGCTTTTCCCCTCAGGCAGCTGAATGGCCTTGGGAGTCCCAGTTCCGCCCAGCGCTAGGGCTGTTTGCCATTGATCCTTGTTAGTTAATTGCTATTTGCTTAAATATTTAGTTTGGATTAAGTTCCTCTGTGCTCTTTTCTTTACAAAAATAATAAATAAAGGTGTGTCTAGTAACCTGGCAAAAGGCTTTCTAGATACTCTGCAGCTTAGAAGTTCCAGCAAATTATTCTGTTTTGCACGCACATTTGTTACCTTGGTGCCAGCAATCTTGCTTTTCCATCCCCTCTCTACCCCAATGGATGTTTTAATGGGCAGAAAAGATCAAGACTCAGTTGCAGGGTTAGTTTCCAAAGCAAGTGCTTGGAACCTTGGTGTGGGTATCCCTGGAGCCCCAGAGGAAACCAAAGGGCCCAAAGCCCCGGGGGTGGGAAGTGGCGCTTCCCAGTCTGCTCAGTGCCCTTTAGGAAAGACGAGGTCTGAATTTCGCAGTGCCTTTTTTGGTACAATGCTGCAAACTCCTGTGTTCTGCAGCGGTGACCCAATCATTATATAAACAAGTGTTTATTTTTGGAACGTTAATATTTAAGAGGCTTAACTTTCTTTTGCACAGACTTGTTTCCATACGCTGCCCATTTGCCTTTCTTACCTGCACTATCTGCTGCTAGCAAAGTATCCTGCAGTTCTTGGACCAGAGATCCTGGTCCACGTGAGCGAGGCCTTGCAGTCAGGATCTGCTCTGTTACTGCTCTGTTAAACTAGAGTTAAGTTTTATAATACTACAAATTATCCTGTAAATTCTTTTTAATATACCATTCATAAAGAGAAGACACTAAAAGGTGTCTTGATGCTAAGAGCAACAAACCAGCATGGATAATTACCTAAAATGATATTACCATTGCTAGCCAGCGCTCTCTGGAATGCATCCATGGGGATCCATGGCCCGTCTGCTAGGAGTAACTGCGAGGAGAGCCCGGGGCGATGCCAGTGCCTTTTCCAGGCTCCCGCAGGGAATTCGCTTTGGCCTGGCCATCATTGAGCACACGGGGAGCTCAGCGATGAGAGCCCCGATACCTCCGAGGAGGGACAGGATCTCTGCTCGCCCTTGCAGCCCCAGGCGCGGCGTCTCTTCTGGAGCTGGCACTGCTCAGTTCTAAAACTGGCAGAGAGGCTGCAAGAGCAGAAAAGAAATTGCATTAAAAGTGCTTTTAAGAATAAAGTTTCCATAGAGATGGAAAGCCACTTTTCCCCACAGGATATCGGAAGGTGGCAGGTCCTCCCAAACCAACCTGTGTGTCCCTGCTGACACCGCTTCTGCGATCCTGTTCCTCTGCAGTGGTCTGACATCTTTATAATCTACTCAGTAATTTTAGAATTGCCTCATTTTCTGTTACTGAAGATCTACGTATGCCTTTGTCTTACCTTGTCTTTATTGGCTTTGTGAAGACAACCTGTTAGGGCTCTGGTTTTGGCTCCTCTGTGCGGGTCTCGCTGGGTGAAGCGCGGCAAGGCGGCTGGGCAGCTTTCCTTTCCTTTTCTATTTTCTCCTTGGTGTTGTGGAGCATCACAGGGGTCAGGTGACGTCTTTCTGAAGGGGGAGGTTGGACCAAATCCCAACCTTGTTCTCCTGAGGAGCAGTAACTGCCCAGGAAGGGCCCCGCAGTGCGTCCCGCACAGGGGCATCTATCCCGGGGACATCAGCTCCCGCTGTGGCTCCGCTTCCTTCCCTCCGAAAGTCCCACATGGGCTCGATCACACCGTTTTTATACTGCATTTTGCTGCCTGAGGTTCATTGCAAAGAAATGGCAGCGAGGAACGAAAGGATCCCGGGTTCTCCCGCCCCGCGGGAGGCTGTTTCCAAGCTTTTTTCCCGGTCCTTTCCCTTGAGCTGCTCCCTGGCCTCCTCCCGCTGCCCGCGCGTGTCCCGGGGGCTCGGGAGCGCCAGCAGCGCTCGGGGCCCCGCGGCGCCCGCGCTCTCCCCGCCGCCGATGCCAACGCGGAGCCGCTGCAATAACCCCCCTCCCCGCGCAGAATTGGGGTTGCCATGGTTACGCGCGGGGATCCGGGGTCAGCGGGGGACAGTGTCGCATGCGGCGCCCGCGCCGCTCCGCGCACACCTGAGGCCGCGGGGACCCCGGGGGCAGCGAGCGCCGCGTCCCCGGCGGCGCGGCCTCCGGAGCTCAACCCGCCGCCGCTTCCCAAGCAGGAATCCAGGCGCGAGCGGGGCCGCGGCAAGGATCCCGCTGCGGGAAGGATCCCGCTGCAGGGACCGGCCCCGCGAGGCCGCCTCTGCTCCGCGCCTCGCTATCCGTGTGCCGAAACGCTCACACCTTACGTAAGCGCCGGCGGCTCCGCGCTGCCGGCCCTCCATAGGAAGCAGCAGGTCTGGAGCTAAATCCCGCAGCTCGGTTTGGAGCCGGGGGCCTGGTTGTTACGTTCTGTTTGCAAAATCTGCACGGAAAAGGAGGACCCGGCAGCCTGGCCATCAGCATCCTCGTTAGCCACGGTAAAATCATCCTGTTGGAGGGGAGAAACGCGGGCTGCCGAAGGCAGCAGCGGGCGGCCTTGGAGGCAATCCTTGCATTTCTTAGCAGGTCCTCAGGTGTCCGTCCTCCCGCCGAGGGAAAGCCGATCCCCGGCAGGCAGGGCCGAGAGGAGCCGCTTTGTTTTGCTCTGAAGAGCAGCCCTTGGCAGGAGCACGAGCGAAGCTGCGAGCACTTGCATCTGGCTTTTCAGATTGCTGTTTAATGTTTTGCTTTCTGCTTTCCCAATTGGGAATTCATAAAGGGAACCATTCAAAACACAGGTTTCCCATTCTGGAAAGGGAAGAAAATAACTACAGTCGACTAATATGACTAATCAGTTGCTCTGATAACAAAACCAAAAATACCTTGCAAAAATGACACTTTTTTTTAATAACAAAGAGAAGTTTTCCATTAAAATTTGTCAGAATAGTTCTAAATCTAATTTAGATTTTGAACTATTAAAAAATAATGAAGCTATGAAAAGCATTTTTTAGATTAATTTTCATTTTGCTAGCTTGGATTTTAGAAATCATTTGTTGTCCTCCAATGGAAGCTTTTATGGAAGCACAAAATATCCTTCCTAAATATCATCCTGCTGTGCCCTTGTTTTACGAAAGGCTGGAGATGACAACTGACCAGAATGTTGGGAAAGAGTTTACAAAAAATGCTTGATAGTTTGGGGAGAAAACAGCTGAGAAAGGAGGTTCCTCTTGCTCCCTTTCTCGTAAAAGTATTTTAAAAAGATACTAGCTTATAATTATTTATTTTTAGAAGCAGCTAGAAGCCTCAGCTGAGATGCAGAGGCCAGTGTGGCATCAAGGACAGTTCATCCCTGGCCAGAATCATGTATATCCCTGCTTAAAATCTGAGGGAACTATTTTGCTCCATCTCATTTCCTGAAGAATAGAAAATATTGCTTTGCCATACAAGGTTTGGTGAAATTTTTTATGGGAAATTGTCTTGTCCAGGGTGGAAACTTGGGGACTGACAAACGTGGACTTTGGAATAGCCCAAAACTCGGTGACAACGATGGATGGATGCGGGAGACCAAGAGCTGCAGGACCGGCCGCTATGGAAATGAGACCAGGGCTTCGCGGAGAAACTTCCTGCATCCTGGGTGAGCACCCGTGACCTGGAGCAGCCCAACTAGCCCAGCTGCGTCTTCCTCATGTAATGGAAAATGTAAAAAAGCGCGACTCTAATCCCAGATTTTCATCTCAGTGCAAGGAATATCAGAAAAAAAAAAAGTAAAATGAAGTATTTTCTCATGAGCTGCAAGTAAAATAATGCTGCAGTGATTCTCCAAGTGTTTTAGGTGGTTCAGAATGCCTGCAAGTTGCTATTTTAAAAACACTAAACTAGAAAAATCACATATTATCTGAACCTTTTGTTCCCCAGTGGTTTGGTTTGGTTGTTTCCCCGTTACGTGAGCCCCGGGGCAGCGACGGGGCTGTCACTGTGTCCCATCCAGGGCCTGCAATGAGGGCAGCCCCCGCCTGCCACCGTGCCACCAATCCCCCCCACTCCATCCAGGGCCTTTGTCACCGCAAGCGAAACAGGAAACCTTGAAAAAGTAGAAGTGTGGCTGTAATTAGGATTAATCTATTTTTAGCAGGCTGTCTGGTGCCCTGTCCATGCTCCAGCTGAGTTGTTGTTTAAATCTATCTAGCTTGAGTCGTTGTGCAGTCGCGCCCCAGAATGATAGGATTTTTTTAAAAAACATCAGCTTGCTAGGGTTTTTATTTATTACTATTGTTTTGGTACATTTTTTTTTCTTTTCTTTTTTTAAATAACTCTTTATTTTTCATGTATAATGGGAATCCAGCTGGAAAATCCAGCACTAGAGAAATACAAAACTGCGTCTGAATAAAAAAAGTTGCACACTTTTTTACATTATTCATTGTACTGTGTACTTTGGAAGCCTAGTCCTGGATTAGAAATATATTGTACCACGAGCAACACGAACAGCACAAAAGGGGAATCACCCTTAAAAGCTATATTGATTAAAAACATGGAGTGATACCATTAGGATTTCTCTTAAACAGCACCAGGAAAACATGTTAAAGATTTAGACAGACAGCTGTTATTTACTAATCTTGTATTTAAATACCTACTCGTCACATGGCTACCATTTTTAATGTATTTCTAAATGCAACTTTAGTATTATTAAAGTATGATTATCTGTTAGTGCAACACAACTGGACTGAGTCCAAGGAAGGCCACCTCTTGGTTGCCTTGAGCAGGGATTTTTCCCCAACAGCTGCCTGGGAAAAGCTCAGCTTTTGCAAACACTCGTGAAAGGTGCGGGGCCGAGCGCCTCCGGAGCAGCACGGAACCAGCCTGGCTCTTGGTGCTGGTCTCCATGCGCTGGCGGGATGTGGAAAGGTCACTCACCTTGAAGGAGGGAATGTGAGGCTGGTTCCTCCTTGGCAGGGTGGAAGGGGCTGGTTCCAGGCCCCTATTTGTGCCTCAGCGTGGGCAGAGGAGCTGTGCCCCGAGGCCCGCGCACGCTGTGCTGGCGGCAGGGAAAGCCCAAGGACGAGCTGCAGGTGCTGGAGCGCCCGTTCCTCCCGCCCAGGAGCTTCCTTTGGGGAAAAAAAAGAGCATTTCTCAGCATATCACTTCCCCGCTATGTCCCGTCCTGTAAAAAGCACAGCCTGGAGCCATGTCCTGCCCAACGTGTGGGGCTGTTTTCCTCTACCCTCACCTCTTGCTCCTCTCCGCCCATGTATTTTGGTGACTCACGAAGCCTCGCAGTGCTGAGCACGGAGCCTGGCTATTTCTGTGCTGCCACTGCAATCCGCGCTACCTCCAGCCGCGCTGTCAGGGCACCTCAGCCATGCAGAGCACCCCCGCGGGCTCTATTCTTAGCAGCTAATAGCTGAAATAATTACTTTTGTCTCAGCACTGTTGGCTCCTTAGATTTGGAATGTCGCAAAACCTCCCGCTCACGGAGTCTCTCTGCCCCCTTCTCCCTTTCCCATAGAAAGCAGAGCAGCACAGGGATGCGGGGGCCAACAAGCCAAATTCCTGCTATTTCCTATGCTGTGCTGGCTAGAAATGCTGCAAGGTAGCAAGGGATATAAGCAGTGCTGTCATTTGAGCCTGCTAAATATCCTGAACGCAGCTTCGACATGGGGTATAAGCTCTGCTTTGAAGACGCTTGCATGCTAATGTGGTGCCACCTCTTTGAAAAGCATCTTAGCTCTTCCAGCTGGGAGTTTCTATGACTCCATGGAATAAATTCCAGGTCTGCAGCCTTTCAAAGCAACGGCCAGGTTCTCACCTGCAGGTTTCCACTGCAGTGCCTGCTCTACGGCCTGGCCCAACCTGCACAAGGAAGAATACGAGCGTTTTATGTAAATCTGACTAATACGCAGCTCTTCCTGACAGCTAGTGGGAATTCACCCCCTTCTCTAGCTTTGCAGTCTCTTGATCGCAACATCAGCTCTTCCCTCTGCTTTCCGTGAACCAGCCACTATAGATGAACATGGGGGTGGAGGAGGGAGAAAACGTAAGAGCTGAACAATACTGAGCCGAGGGTAAAGCACTGTGTGCCATTTAAAACACTCCTTCACGGACTCTGGAAGCTGTGGAAGTAAATATCCTAACTGGGGGGTTGCCAGGCTCCTGTTCCCTGGAAATCTCCCTGATTAGTGATGGTTGGTGCAGCATTTTGGTGCTGAGAAGCATTTGTGTGCATCACTGTCCAGATCTGTGAAAAAAGAAGGAAGATTTCAAAGTTTTGCTTCTGCTTTTGTTTTATGACAGAACCTCCCCTAAATAACTTCCTATCAATTTCCTCTACAAGCCACACTGTTCAGGCAGCTTCTATTTCAAATGACAGTTAAATTCACTGAGTGGGGGGATTTTTTTTTTTTGCAGTAAGGACTATAATTAAGCAAGAGGCACAGCTTGAGTAAAATCTGGGAGCAGGGAACTCCCAAATTTCAGTATCAGCTTTAATACTGATTCCATATGTGATCTGCGGCAGATTATTTAGCCTCTCCTGCAAAACTGTCTTAATACCATTTTAAATAGGCACCCATTAAAAACTTGCCAATTCCCCTAGGTAACAACTAGCAGCATTATTCTTTAGTCGCCATCAATGTAGACAATTGTTTCACTAGAGCAAATAATTAAGGAGGATTTTTTTTAAGAAGCACAATTTGCTCAGTATTCCAGCTGTCAAATTAATAGAAAATCTTAAAAACTAATCACCTTCTGATTAGTGAAGGCTAGGGGAAATAGTCCTAGGAGGCAGGCGATTGTGCCAAGTGTATATGCTGCTACTTCTTGAATGGAGTTGGTTGGGAGTTCTATGCTGAAATTTATTTTAGTTGGAAATCATCAGTTCACTGGAGTTGTATTTTGCGAGAAAGCAGCAGCTTTGGCAAATTTCACAAATTGAAAAACAGATTTAGAAGTAGTATTCCATAGCAGCATTTTTTAAAAAATACTGCTTAGCATTTTAAAGCAGCTTTCTGGAGTTTTGGGGTTGTAAATTGAGGAAGAGAGTGCTAAGCGTCCTCATCAACATCCCCCTGCCTATCTTTACCTGATTCTTTGCTGCTTCAGTTTCTGCCCATCTGCTGCCCAAGGTCATGTGCCGAGATGTCATTTCCATGGATCCTGAGGTCGAGGGGTTACCCACGTGCACAGCTGCACGGACTTGCTGAGTCTTGGGCAGGAATCTGTTTGGCATCGTCGAGGCCTTTGGATTAGATCTTACCCGTTCAGCTAATCAGGAACATGCCCTGATTCCACCAGCCGGCGTTTCCTGCAGTCAGATGGAAGGTGCGGCCCGTGGCATCCGAGCCGGCACCGGCGCCAGCGGCAGGTCTGTGCGGCGCCAGCAGGAACACTCCGGGCATCCTCCTTAGTGGGTGGCCAAGGGTATTTTATCACCCGCCATCCCAGTAACTTTTTCGACAACATTCATGAGATTTAGACAGCCGGAACTCCGTGTCACTACTGCGAGGGTCACTGTGGTGTTGATAATAGAAAATAACGTGGGAGTTGCAAATGAGCCCTGAAGATGCAACTCTAGGTACTGTTTGGCATGCTTGGCACTGGTGACACTCCTACTGCCAATATTTACTCCTGAAAGCAAGCAAAAATACCTAGTGAGAAATAATCAAAGCTCCATTTTATTTTCCTGTCACAACACTGATAACATCACTGCGTGCTAAAAGAATTAGTCAACTGTCCCATTTCTGAAGCTCTTCTTCTACCCTGAAACAGGCTTAAGTCCAGATCCGTGGTGGGTCTTAAAGGTCCCCGTCTAGGCCTGGCTGCTGTGAGTGCTGGCACATTCCTGGTATGTTGTAAAGCCGTAACATACTGATGGGAAGAACAAGGAATTGGAAAAGCCCATCACAGCCGCACTGCTGATGGAGCTTGCGAGGTTAACTCAGGGGTAGGCAAGAGCAACCCAGACTGTGTAATATCCCCTAAAAGCCCAGCCTGCTTTAGAGTATCAGCTCTGACTCATCTGAGTAGCCGTAGCACTCGCACGATTTTACCTTCATTAACTCAAGCACTTCATGCTTGTGGCTTTGGCCACACGGCATGTATGGAAGGGTTTAATCTCTGTGGGTCTCAGTGCATGAGAAAACAGGTCTTGTGGCATTCAGCTGACGGGAGGCACTGCTACCTTGGGCTGCATGGAGTTCCATCCCCCCTGCATCAGTTAGAGGAAACCTTCTACATTCCCTGTACCGGTGGCTGCTCCGTTTACAAGGGTCATTCTCTGCCCACGAGCACCCCGAGCTGCTCTCCAAGAGGCACGGCTCGCGGGACACTTTTTTCCTTTTCTGAAAAATCCTATCTGAGACACTGAGTGGAGCCTGCCATTCTTCTCATTTGTGTCTGTGTGTAACAGGTGTCATTTTCAGTATAGTAGACAAAACCCAAAATAGCTCAAGCTCTTCAGACACTGTGAAGATTTAAAAAAAAAAAAAAAAAAAAAAGTGGCTAATTCAGCTTTGGTTCTAGAGAAAAACCCAAAGCTCACAGCCAGCACTGAAGTCCAGAATTAAAATGGCAGATATATGCGGGTGATGGTGGCATCTCTGGCTTCTCTCCTTTCCCAATGGCCTGTCCCTCTCCCTTCTCTCGTACGTGCAGACTGACGCATGAGCTCCCTCGTATCGTGCTGGCTTCCCCCTAGCTTCTCTTGGTTCCCAGATGCTGTATCTATCACTGATCCTCCTCCACGTTTCCCAGTTTTGAGGATACAAGCCTAGAGAGTGCTGACTCGTTTGCCTAGCGTTGAGGCTGGCTGCATTGCTTAATGCAGTGGACTTCTTGTGGGCATGGAGGCAAGGAGAAAGCGGCTCCTCTGCAATATTTCTCTTGCCTGATTATGGGCTGAATGACATAGCTGTTTGGTGAACTTTCTTGGACAGAGATTATTGGATTCTGGGGGCTCCAGGGACGCAGTTAGTGCTCCTGCCTACAGACAGCACTGTGAACCTGTGCGTGTGCTAACACTTACAGAGGCTGCTGGGACTAGCAAGGGCCTGCAGCTTGCCAGCACTTCCTGCGACCGGCTCCACACGCTGCATCTGCTGGGTGGCAGGAGCCCGCGGAGCTCGCTGTCCCGAGGCCAACGTCGCGGGGCCACCCGGCTCCAGCAGCCGTTTCACACTTTCATGCCCACAGGCCTGCAGTTTGCTCACAAAAGCACTTCCTTTGCGGCTGCACGTGCTGCAGGCACATCGAGGAGCACGCGGGCCTGAAATATTTGCTTTTCCCACACCAAAGAGTAGTTCCTGTCAGTGAAACAGTTAATTAAAAAGCACTAACACTAGAGAGTGCGTGCATGTGCGCGCGCATGTGTGTGAGTGTGCATGTTTGTTTTCTAGAGCCGAGAAGAGTTGCTTTGGTTGTTTTAAAAACAGAAACCACCACAAAGCTGGCTGTGGTTTCAGCTGCGCTTGCTGGGGATTTGTATTGCTGACTACCAATCCTAAAAGAGTTAACCCAGCAGCGTGACTCAGAAGCAGAGAAGGAGATGCGACGCTGACAGGCTTGGAAGGAAGCACAGAAACAGAGGTGAGGAACATAACAACGACAGGGGAAAAAAAGAAAGGGAGGGAGAAGAAGGTGCAGCGCGCGGGAGCGACTTCTCCCTCGGCGTGCCTGGCCCTGGCACTGCTGGCACGGGCTCCCTGGAAAGCTGCAGTTCCGCCGGTATAACACAGGGAGCAGGCTGGAGAATTTAGAGCTGCGTCACAGAGCTCGGAGAGAGAGCGAGAGAGCAAGCTCCGTCGATAGGTCTACCAGCAACAGCCCTGCTGCAGCAAGAGGGGAGAGAGGCAGCAGGGGAGAGGGCTGAGGCAAGAGGAGTGACGCCAACCCTGGGCACGGGGCTCCTGCCACCGGCCAGCACCGCTCGCGGGAGCCCATCCGGGCTCCATCGCCGTGGGGAGCTTCGCCCGTTGACGATGCTGGAGATACGGCGCGCTTAATCCCGCGGGGAGGGAGAGTGGGCAGACACCGAAAGGGTTAACGGAAGGGAAATTTCTGGAACCTTCTATTCTGCGGCGCTCCGCAGCGAGCGCAGGGCTGAGGACTGCGCAGAAGGAGCACGGACAGAGCTCTTCGGTCCAGTTCGTCTCTCCCACGTACGTACCCTTTGATCTGGATGGGGCTCGGACGGCAGATACGTATTTTTAATTATTTGCAGGGCGTCCCCTTCCCCCTTCGTCCCTAAGTTCAGATCCCCAAGTGCCCTTATTATTATTTTGGCTGGGTGCGACTGCTCTGCTCTGCGTCAGAGCTGTTTTCTCAATGGAGCGATGGCACAGGTTGTACTAATGTCACTCTTGCCGGCATTGCTGTAATGCAGAGGAGAGCAGCAGTCGTGGGGGAGAGATGACAACTTTGCAAGGGCTGCTGCTTTCGGGTTCTGCCGGGGTTTTTTTTATTCCCTGCTGTCTCCCTGGAGGCGAGCGTGTTGGCGGGGGCTCGCTGGAAGGGTTAACAGGCGCCCTGCGCTTCGGAGCTCGGCGGTTCGGCACTGCGTAGTTGGGAAAGTGGCGAACGGTGACGCAGTGCTCACTGCGGGGCACGGCGGCCCGTGCGGGCGCGCGCCGGGGACAGGTACGCAGCGCCTTCCAGACGCTTCCAACGCAGCTCCAAGGGGTTAAGGATGAGTCGAGCCGGGAAGGCAGCATTTAGGGATTAAATGTCATCATTTTGGCGTTGGAAAGTTGTTTACCTTGCTCTCGCCGTGTCTCCATGCTGGCAGCCGTCCAGCTCACATGTGATAGTCTTCCCTGTACTGCTGCATCATTAACTAAGTGGCCGAGCGCGCTGCCGATTGGCCGGGGAGGGCTCTCGCCGCCAGCCCCGCCGCGCTATTGGCCGGGAAGGCGCTGGCAGGTGAAAAGCCGTCGCTGATTGGCTGCTGAGCGGGTGTCAAATCCGAGCGTGGCTCCCAAGTGCCGGGACGGCTCCGGCTCTGGCGGCTCCCGCGGGGCTGGACGGGACGGGTCCGGGCGGAGGCGGGAGCTCCCGCGGACGGGACGGGACGGGGTGCGGGCGGACACGGGAGGCTCCGTGCAGCACCCGGGGCCGCCGGGTTTCGTTTCGCTGCGCAGTTGTCGCAATGACGTCTCCGAGGCGCTGGCCACGGGCGGCGGGAAAGTCCTGGGGTCCGGGGCTTTTTGTTTTCTTGCTTTCTTTCTTCCTCATAAGGGAGTTAGCTGCTAAGTTGGGGAGCCCCGACGTGGAGAGGGGGGCAGCAGCGCAAGGTGCCCGGGGCAGGGGCTGCATCTGCACATTATGGCACGGGAGTAAGGGCAGAAGAGAAAGGCTCTGGGCTCAACTCTGCTTGCATTTACGTAAGCCCAGGTCTGCCCGAGTCTCGGTAACATCACGGAGAGCTCAACACAGCCCTGTACAGGTCTAGAATAAAATAACCGCATTAGAAAACAGGTAAAAAAGCAGGACTGGAAAGAGGCTACGTAAGGATGAACAGGAGACCAAGGGCAGGCAGCCCATCCACAGAGAGGACAAGGAGATGAAGATGACGAGGCCATTTTACCCTCTTAACTATTTACTATACTGTTTTTTCCACCTCTCTTCCTAAAGCGAGCGACAGCGAAGATGGCAGCTCTGCCTGGAAGTCCTGACGACACAACCAGATTTGAGCTTGGTCCTTCTGGCCGAGGAAGTCAGCCGCTTATGCAGTGGAGTGGTAACTTGTGCTTTCTCATACGGCAGGGAACGTTCTTCCTCAGCCTTCCCGCACATTGAGCTTCAAAATAATTTAGGGCATGGAGGTCCGTGCAGTTGTTACTCACTCGCTGAGATCCCAGAGGCAGGTTGGGCAGGAATGGCTGGGGTAGAACCATGGTCTCCGTCTCCGCGTCCCCCCGGCGGCAGCTCCGCTCGGTCGATCTCATGCCCTGCGCTTCTATCCCCAGCGCCATCTCTTTGCGCAGTCACACCGAGGGGAGAGGACCGTTTCCAAAGGCAGCGCCCTGGGAGGAAAAGGGAGGGAAGGCAACAAGGCGGTAGATGCTGCTCCCCACCCTTGTCCTCCTTCCCTTGTGCTTCTTGCCCTCCTCCTTTTCCGCCACACTCCAGAGGGAATTTCAGGCTCTTACTGCAGTCGTCACGGCCCCTCCTGACTCATGGCGCCTTCGCTGGCTGTAGCTGCCTCCCTTGGAGCATCCTTGCCTCCTGCAGCGCCAGTTCCGCAGAGCAGGGCAACAACAGCAATAGCAGCAGCAACGGTGGGCCCTGCAGCGAGACGGACACGCGTAAATACACACGTACATAAGAGCAGCACATCCACAGCAGCACTCGCACTGGGCAGCAGTGGAACCAGTGCTGGACAGCCAGAAGCTCCACTAAGAAATGACCTCCTGTAGCTTGGAACCCACTGGACTTACCCCGGGGGGTTGTCTGTTACATCGAGCACTGCCCCTCTGCACAACATGGGGCAGTGGGTCCCATTACCTTGCAGCGGTAGCGCTTTGTGGTCGCCCACCTCGGGCTTCTGGAAGCAGATGCACTGGGCAGCCCCCACACTTCCCATGGCACATTCACCCTTTCGGAGCTCAGCGTAAGGATGCGTTTGTTTTTATTCCTTCTATCTTCTTTCTTTGCCACGTAGACAGTTTAAGTGCAATTCAGTGCAGGGAGGGAAAGGATACCAAGAGATAAAATAGTTATTTTGGTGTTAAACTTCAGCTACAAACCTCGTTATGCATGAATTGGTTACTGCTACCAAATGAACTTCGAGAACTTTGCAAATTGACCCCAAACATGGCTAAGGAAGGGCCAGGGCGTATTTCTGCAAGTCAGCAGTGGTTTGGGGCATGTGAGCGGTGCCGGTGCCATGCATGAGCGAGACGGGTAACTGATCCAAAATGGTTGTCAGAATCCTGCCTCAACAGGACTTGGGAAAGCGGCGATTTCTTACTCCCTCTGCCTCCCGTGTGTGTGACACTGTGCAAGCTGATTCATTTCCCTGTATTTTGGTTTTCTCCCCGTGCAAAGCGGGGTCGGTTGCTCCCCGCAGCCCCAGTGCGGCAATATGACGCAGTATATTCCTTAATGCGCCGGGTCTGCTGGCAAAATACATGCAATTTTCTTGGGCGTCTGACTACGCGAGGACCGCAGGATTTGATAAAGGAAGTTAAGGATTGCAAATGCCCGTGCCATAAATTCAACAGCATTAGTTACCGTGTTGCCCTTCTCTGAGAGCTAAGGAGGGCTCTGACCGACGAGGCAGGCTCGGTATCTCCCTGTGCTCGCTCTGCCGCCGGCCGCCTTGCAGCTGTGACGCAGCCCCATTTTGCCGTTGGTTGTTGTCTCTGCTCTACAGCGTTGAGCTGATGAGGGCACAAGCTACGAGACGGTTAGAAACGTTAATTTGATGTTGAAGTTTGCCACCATACCCAAGGCAGCGGGGCTATGGGCGCCCACCTATTTCACCACCCACGAGCGGCGGAGGGATCGCAAGGCAGGCACAGCACCCCTAGCCATTTTGTTGCTCGCAGAGTAGATTCTCAGCCTGCAGCGCTGCTGCTGCTGCTGCTGCTAATTTCCATGTCACACAAATACAGCATCGGGCTCTGTGGCAGGAGCTTTGCTGATGCTGTGAGAGGCTTACAGTCTATGAGCAAATGTTTTTCTTTTCTTATTTGGGAAAAATCCATTAGTGTGTCCAAATGCCAAGTATTTTTACCCTCACTCTCTGTACAGATCACTTCCAGACTTATCCAGAGAATTAATTGCTGCCTTTATTTTCTCTAAAACTTGTTCACGGTGTTTTCTTGCAGCTTAATAGGGGTGTGGCTGGGGGAGATGTTTAGATTTAAGTCGCATTAAGTATCTGTATTGCTGCAAAGCAAATATATCTATACGCAAGCAAAATATATCTATACATAGACACAAATATTCCCAAGGCCTGCTTGCAAAGCTGCCCTTGTTACGGGTGAGGAAGGGAGCCCTCCGTTCTGTTCTCAGCCACCCCGAAGTTTCAGTGGAAACGAAGGCAGCAGGAGCAGCTGCCGCGTTATTCAGCAGCCCAGGGAGATGCCGTGTTATGTAACGTCGTCATGGCCGGGCTCGGAGGGAGCCGCGCTGCCCGCGGCAAGGTCGAGGTCGATGCTGGGCTCGCCGGCGGCACGGGCCGCTTCCCGATCCCCCAACCGGCGTTCCTTGCAGTGCTGACGGTGCTCGAGCCCCGAGCCTGGAGCTAAAGCTGGAAGATTAAGGCTAGTGCAGCACTGGGCTCTTGAGCGCCAAGCACAGATCCAAAAAAAAATCCTGCATGTCTGAGGTGCTTTAAAACCGTGGTACTTGTCTTCAGCTAACTCAGACCCTTGTGCCAGCTCCCTTGGCCCTTTCTCCTCCAGGGCTTCCTCTGGACTCTCTTCCTCGGGACATATTTTTAGGACTAGGCATCAAGTTACTCTGCGTTCTGGAGGAAAAAAAAAAAAAAAAGGCACCCCTGCATACATTTACTTTTGCATTTCTTGTCCTGCAGTCTTTATCAGGTGGGCCACAAGCGCACCGAGGTTGGCTGTTTTTCTCAGCTTCGGGGCCATGCTGAACAGTTAATGCCTCGAGCATGTCGGACAAAGTAACTCCGTTCATGCCCATCTGTGCAGTAGCAGTATTCAACTTAAGGGCATGTTCTCTGGTTCCATTTAATTGGGGAGGGACTTGGGGTCCAGCAGAGCCAGTACAGGCCAAGCACAGTCCCAAAGGGGCTTTTCTGACTCATTTTGTTAACGTCCTCCAGCCCCGAGTTTCCTGCCCGTGTGGACCGTGCTCAAGTCAGCCCTGTCCCTCGGTATCGTTATCCTCTAGTTTTCCAAGGAAAGGAAGGTGGCTGCAGGCAGCGCGGACTCTGTGCCTGCAGGGAGGCGTATGTGATAGCTTGTCTGCGAAAAACGGAGCCAACACAGCGTGATTCAGCCCTTCAGCTTCCCAAGGCAGGCAGCTATTTCTGAGTTGGGCACATCCCTTCAGCTCCCCACAGCAGCACCCTACCCAGTGCAAACAGTGCTCGGCCCCTGTCCGGTGGCAGCTGCAGGTTTTCTACTCGAGCATACAGCTGAAATGCTTCTTAAACAGGGACAATAGCTCCAGATACACAGCAGAGCTTCAGCCGGGGAAAGGACGGGTAGAATCCAGGGAATAAACACTAACCAAACAGCTCAGGCACCTGCGCTTCCCAGGGGAGACAACCAGGGATTTGGTCAGTACTTTCCTCCATCTTTTTGCCATCTTGTTTTCCTATTTTTGAGTGATTTTAAATCCGGCAGAGCACTCGAGGCATGTTTGCAAATGTCCCTTTCAAAGGCAGGCTACGTGTCAGCGAACGCCTGGCAGTACCTGCTTCATGACACCTCTCGCTGTCAGAGGATGCTCCATCGCTTCCTTAATGACCCAAAGGGAACCACGACTGCCCCAGCTAGCAGGGAGCAGCAGTGGCCATGGGGACACCGGAGTCCAAACTGCCTCCACACATCATGAGGCTGGCTGGAAAACTGCCTCCAGTGCACGCTGCACAGCGAGGCTCTCGTACAGAGGCTGGGAACAGGCTGCTTCTCTGCTTTCGGCTGCTTTGGGGGCCCATCACATCACCTCATACCTCCCTTTGGTGAACACAAACAAGCCAACAAAAAAAAAACTCTACCTGTCCCCTCTTCCCCGCCTCAACCTCAAGTTCTTGCACAATAAAAACTGATGATTTGCAATGATAGGCAGCTTGCTGACAGCTCAGTAAGTACAGGCAAATGCTTTCACAGATCACCTGTAATAGGACTTGAATTCAGTGACTCAAATCTTAAGCAGGCCCGACTATCCCATTGCAAAACAGGCTGAAAGGTCCAAAGGTGCTGCCAGCTTCTACCCAGAGCAAGCCACAACCAAGCGTCCCAGCTGCCTTTTGGGAGGTGGGAGGGAAAATCCAGAATGCACAGTTTTTATCTGCAGGATTTATATTGCAATTATATGGCTGGACTAGTAGGACTACAGGAACAGACTCACACACTCAGGACAGGGTCCTGGAGTTTGTGTTCTGGTCTTAAGCAAGTGCGTGGGGGGGGGGGAGGGGGAACACTTCTGTTATGCTTTAAATTCATGAAGGAAACACATGGTTTTACTGCCTGTAATTGCAAGAGTCTCTCTAGAGCCACCTTCCAGTGATGGCTCTCAGCTGCACTGAGCGATGCTGCATCCACCCTTCCTTTCCCTGAGCCCCGGATGCAGAAAGCGGTACCAAGGTTGCAAGTTAGGGCACATTTATCCATACCTGACCCACGCAACACTGCACAGGAACAGAAGTGCACAGCAAACAGATGCAGTTACTTGCTCCCCCAGGCTGCAAAAGCTTTAGGAAGTTTTTGTTTTTGCTTTGTTTTGAAACCTTAGAAGTTCACTCATTTCAATTCCCCTTACAGGTCACCACTTGTTGTGTCACACCCCTCTGTCCTGCACCTGGCCCTGCCTCTGACTCACTCGACCGTGGGGAGGATGCAGGAGCCCTCTCTGCTTCGTATTTTCTGCGTATCGAAGGGCAGGAATTCCTCCAAGGGAGAGCAGGACTTGATGCACCCTCAATTCCATTCCTGGAGTTGGAAATGGAGGAAGGAATTTATGATGCACACAAGGTCACAGAGAGGTCTCCCCTGCTTACCGTGCAAGCCCAAGAAGTGCCTTAATATAAACAGGCACAGGTTGCAGGAAGAGGCCTGCTAGGTCTGTGACATCCAGGCTTGTGCCTGCAGAGCACAAGCTTTTACATGGGGTTTTTTTGTCTTGCATAGAAGTGGTAGGAAGTTTGTGAAATGATGCGAGGCGCTCAAAGTACAGAGCAGCATGGCTACTAAAACGTGCTGGAAAAGCAGGAAAGAATCACAGAATGGACACCCTCCCCTCCTCTTGTATCTTGAAATCTCTGGAACATTTTGAAGGAGGCAGCCAGAGCTGAGAGTATTTGCATGTCTCTGCCCCTAGGTGCACACCCTCTTGCATACACACTCAGCATACACCTAACACGTGCTTGGGCAGAACACGGGTTTAGGGCAAGTTTTAGTATTTCTGCACGTGTCTGCGCCAGCAGCTGATCGCTGTTTTCCACAGCGCTGTGAGCTGCTCTGCTCCTACCCTCTGTTCATCCTCCCTCTCGTGGCAACTGTCGAGCCACAAGCCAAGGAGCCCCTGGTCTTCAAGGGCTGCCTGGCCTCTCGGGACGGGTTGGGTGGCTCAGGGAAGGGAGGACGTGAAGGTTTCCAGAGCCACTTTGTCAGGGACGCTCGGAGAGCCTCGGAGAACTGTGCCAGCAAGGCAGACACTGGGGAGGAAACCTGCTTTCCACTCGTCTTTCACCCTGTTGCCCCAGTTAATGGAATTAGAAACTACAGCACCTGCCTAGACATAGCAATCTAGCACAGCTCACTCCCTCCTCTTTCGGAAAAGAGCTGCTCTTCCTCCCAGTCTCCCTCGGCAGTTTAAGGGGGTGTATTACAAGATGCAGGCACCAAAGCACATCCTTAAATGCAGTTACAAAACCAGTGGGCAGAGTTGCTAAAAACTCAGGGAATCAGTAAGCAAAACTCCATGCCTGCTTCCGCCTGACTTTATTCCATCTCACTCCAGCAGCACGGATTAAACACAGCAGCCAGGGCTGGAGAGACCCCATATTCCATCTCTCACAGACCTCAGGACACCCCACCTATTCCCACGGAGCAAGCCGCGTTCGCTGCGGGTTCCCTCCGCGGAAACGCTGCGCCACGGCGCTGCGCTGCTCAGACCTATTTCAATCCCATAAATGTCAGCCGGTTATTTTCAGATTCTCCTACCACCTAGGCAACCTCTGCTGAACCATTTACAGTTTTGCAAATGCTCCCTTTTTAGGTTTCAGTTCAGCTCACAAGTCCAAGTAGTTTCTGTGTAACTTGTTTTCATTAAAAGCCATTTTGTGCTTACAGGACCTCAAACAATTCTCTCACACAGATCTGCATTTCCTCTCTGATTAAGGGCAGGCCTTTTATAAGCAGTGAGATAGAGCTGACAAAGGAAGTTCCATTATTAGTGTCATCCTTTACCTTTCACAAAAAAAAGAAAAAAGCATCCGACTTCTCGTGGCCTGTTGCCCTTTCAGATGACACCAAGATCAGCCAGTGATGGCAACACAGAAAAGCCAGGGCTTCACTTTACACAGACCGAGGACTGGCTGCATCTGCAATGGCAGAGAAGATGCTCAGGGTACACAGCAACCTTATTTATTACTGCAGTTGCATAATGTGCACCACAAAGAGTTAGACGTTTTCAGTGCTTGCTGGGAACAGCTCCTGTACTGCCCCTGGCTAAGAAAGGAAATTAGAGCCATTGTCCAAGCGGTCGCTTTCATCATCACGGATCTCATTTCTCCATCAGCTTCAGCTATGTGCGCGGTGCCGGGAAACCTGTGTCACCAGAATAGGCGCCCAAAGCTCACTGTCTCTCTAATGAAATTAAATAAATTGATTTTTCTCCAGGTATGGTGGATACGAAGGATTTTCTCTCACAGCCTGCAGCCTTGCACAAGATGTGTCTTCCTCTGGAAGCTGGTTTCACATGGTGGCTTAGATTTTCCCACTTTGTATCTAGCACCATTTGAAATCAGTGTTCTAGGAGCAAGAATTACAGCGTGGGAAGAGATCAAGCAGCTGCTAACCACACCGAAGGCCTCCGCTCCTTAAAATAGCACTTCTCCAGTGGTTAATTTTTGGCCAACTATCTGCTTTGTAACATCTCTGGTTTCTAGACACTATAAAATCACTGTAAACACCCTCTCTAGCTAGGGCCACATCAGGAGACACTTCCATCAAATGTACTGCTACTTAATAAACAATGGATACTGAGTTAAAGTTGTCCAGAGTAAAGTGAAGTGATCCAAAAGTTGCATGACAAAAATCAACATAGTCCTTATTGTATCTTTGCTGGCAACATTTACACGGAGGATATTTCCCTTGTTCTATAGGCAGGAGGGTCCCAATATTTAATTTACTAACTTAATCAAATGCATTTCCCCTCTGTGCCTCGGGATTTTGCTGCCACACAATTATCACCCCTAGGCCTGTTTTGCAAACGCTGCAATCCGCCAACAACTTGACCTGGGCAGGTAACCAGCGCAAGCGCCCTCAGGGAGCGGGACCAAGTCGTGCTGATGCACAGGGAAACCACCTGGTTTTTGCACGTTCGTTGCTGGTGATTTCCAGCAGTGTTTCAGTAACCTCCTACCCTTGAGCACAAAGCACTAGATGAAGTCAGCTCTTTGCGTACTGGTCAGACTGGTGACATGCACAGAAAGGAGGATTGCTGCATGGATGAAGCATTTGATGAGACCACCGAGAAGGACAGTCTTCTTTGAAGAAGGCGTAGCTGCCACCTACGAGAGGATTCTTCTCTGAGCCAGAAAAATGTCTCTTACACAGGCTGACCGATTTCTCTTGGTGTTCAGAGTCTCAGTTTTTGTCTAGCACCATTTGAAATCGGTTATGATGTAGGGGGAAAAGCAACAGTAATGGAAAACTTCATTCCCCCCTTCCCTAAAGTCCTTATAGATAAAGACCAAAGTGCACCCTGGCTCCACAGACAGCTCCGCCGACCTCTGTCCCTGACCTCGAGCTGCACCAAGGCTGAACATCCTGCGTAAAAGGAGGACACCCGGCAGCCAGTTCAGCTAGGACGGATGCTTGAAGTGAATCGAAGCATCTGTTCAAACACGTAACTAAGATTCTGCAAGTCAAGCACGCCAGGGCACATGCTTGAACACGGCCACTTCTCTTTCTGACCAATTATATCCATGTGCTATTTGTTTGCATTTAACCTGTTATTTACGCAGATTTCTTTTCCTTGAAATAAAATTGTGTGCTCCTTGGTACTGGCCTCTGTCTCAGGTAGACAGATAACACGCTTCCCTGCTGGACAGTATCTAGATGCTGCAAGTATCTTCATTTCAGTCCCAGCTCCATTTCCACCGTCCTAGCCCAAGCACACTCGAGAGCGAGCATGACACGGATGCATGTGCCGCACTGAGCCTACCCAACACTGAACCGTCCCACTACTTAATAGATGTTACACTACTTTTAAATTAAGATGGAAATGCATGCATTTGTTCTAAGCACTGTTGTTCAACACTGTTCCCAAGCTCCTTTACTTGCACGGTGAGAACAGGCAGTTTTACCAGTAGATGGCATCAATAGAGGCTTTTTATAAGCACCAAGTACATGTGTTTGTTGTGCAACATGAGTCAGTATCACCAGCTCCAGATTCTAAAATGAAGTAATTCACGTGGGACTTGGTTTTAGAAAAATGGCACAGCATACATTACAATTAGGACAAATTAATTTGCAGTGTCTAAGTCAAACTACCTAGGAGCAGCCCAGCCCTGTATCACATGCTCACTGCAACCCCATGAGACTTAGCATTTTCCAAAGGTATATAATCTACATACTACCACCTTTTGCAATCAATACCTGCTAATTTGGGAATCACAACCATGAATTAAAAAATGCATATTAAGTTCTTTTCCTATTCCATCCTCTCAAAGGCTACATCCTATTGAGAGCGCTGATGCCACCTATTTCTTTGCAAAGAAACCAAAGTAGATTATGAAACTTGGCACAATAAACACATAAATAAACAAACAGAGCACATTCCATTTATATTTACTTAAAAAAGAGAATTAAGTCTGTCACAATAGACAAAGGTGCCAGATGGGCTAGGGACCAGTCCCCATTGCTCTTGATCAATGCTGGCACACTCTTTTCCATTACGTTTTTATAAAATTTTTCAGGTGTGAATATCGTCAGCATTTGGAAACTCTGGAAAACCATCTCTTTTTCCAAAAGAAAGCCAAAGATAAGAGGCTGCTCAGCAAATACAGCCACGTTTTCTACACTATGCATGCAAGTTCTCATCAAATAGTTTTGGGCACAAAGTTAAAACTTTGATCTTAACAGTGACCATCTAGCACGAGTTTGATGTGGGCACAGTCACAAACGCACACCTTCAAGAACAACGGAGTACAGCTCTTTACCACACGACAAATAAGAGACAAACACTTACTACTAAATAAGTTAGCATTTTTATTTGTAATATTACAAATTGTTGCTAGGCTTTACAGCAGAAACAGAAAAATAAACCAAACTTTTACAAAGTCTTCTCACTTGCGCATTAAGTGCATTTCAGCATGTCTTCACACAGTTGAAGATGCCATACACAATCAAGCTAGCTAATGTGCAACACGTGCAGGTCCAATATATTATCGCAGTATTTACAAACAACAAATCATTATCAAACTATACATCAGCCACTGAAAAGGCACTAAACAACAAGTCGCTCTGTTTTGCCAAAATCCTCTTTCATACCCAGAGGCCATTATGAACTCTAACAATACAACTGCTGGGATTGTCCCAAAGAGCCCTATAAAACCCCAAATAGTCTTACATCGTAGAACAATCTGCTCACAACAGTGAGAACAAGAGCTAATCTACCACAGACAAGCAAGAACAGTTTTAATGCCGCCTCAGCCATCTGAAGTGAGGGAATTTGGTCTTTTTTTCCTGAAAAAAATGTGTTTCTTGCAAGGTGCATGTGTGTTCTTTGATTACAAACTCAGGAATTCACTAAGCCAAAAACTGTTCTAATTCAGTTTTGAGTTATATCAGAAATTACACGCATGCATTTAAAGAAACAGCTATCAGTGCAAGTCCGAGTTAATCCAGTGTTATTTCTGCGATGGGAGCTCCTGGAGTTGCCATCTGACAAAACCGTTTCCTAAGCCATCTAAAGAGTGACATTCCCACTCACGGGATACCCACCCTTCCCTCTTGCAACTAGGCTGGCTCAGCTTCCTTCAAGACAAAAAGCTGGAAGTCAGACAGGGGAAGGTTCACGTTTCTCCATGGACATCTATATTACCCGGCACTACAGATTTACACTTGGCACAATAGGGCATATACAGAGATCTGAAATATTCTGTGTGAATATTCTGTGTAATATATGATTTTAAAGGGAAGAGAAAAAAAAAGAAGAGGCAAGGAAGCTAGCTACATACAGTAACCCTCCTACCCTAAGAAGCAACATAATTACCTCTGAATGTGCCAGCGATGCTAAGGAAAAGTGAAGCCTGCATCCTACCAAATGGCATTTTGCTCCCAACAAAAGGCGGCTCCCTGGGTTTCTCAGCACGTTCTTCCATCAAGAACCCACCAAATTTGAAGGCAGGGGCCAAACTGAAGCCTTCCCTTTTCTATTCCAGCAGCTCCACTGGAGCCTTCCTGGAATCAATCCAGAGGGCCAGAAATACATATACTACAGAAGTCTGATTCAAAGGCACCATTTAATTCATGAGATAAAAAGAAGCAAACTTTGGCAGACAAAGAGGTAGTGCATCGAGAGCTATACTGAGAAATTTGGAATAAAGGGGCCTTAAAAGGCACCTATCTTTTAAGCAAATAAATAATTAAAACATGAACACAACACACATCATCATTTACATCGTCTCAAGTGCAAGCTAGAAGCACATTAAGATTTTAACGAGCAGAGCTAACAGTCTTCTGCAAGGAAAGAGGCAAGAGTGAAGGCAGGAGGCGGCAGCAGCCGGGCTACGACAGCGGTGCCAATGCACAACAAGGCCTGCACGCTACAGTAAGTGTCTTTTCAAAGGCAATTTCACACATAGAAAAGGGGAATGCTCCATAAAGAAAAGCATAGATACAGATTCTGACTTTTTCCTAATAACAATCTCCTACTATAGAACATATTGTAACAATGGTTTCAAGGCCAGAGGTACAAGGTATTTCCCTGTAGAAGCTCAACGCGAGTACAATCACTTCATTTCTGACAGGCATATTTAACTTCAAATTCCCTCCCACCCCCAGGAAAGGCCATTCATGCTGTACAGCTCGTATATTTGGCAGTACATGGAGTGCTGTCACGTTTCCTACAAACAAAAAAACAAGTCAAATCAGAGATTTTACATTTAAATACTTTTTACATTTACTCTAAAAGCACATCCTCAGCTTTATCATTAAGCCAGCAGATAAGGTCATGAAACCCCATCGTTCATCCTCAGCGTGGCAAGCAACTACCAGGCTCATGAGACCGGTTTCAGTTGGATCGCTAGATTGCTAAAAAGCGAGACCCAGGGCCCAGGACAGCATCTGATCCCAAAGGAGCATTTCAAGTGATGGACAACCCGTGCCATGGTACTACCAGAAACGGAGCACACACCAGACAGGCACAGGTCTCCTGACTCAGCTGCACTGTATCATAGGCTGAATACTAGCTATTAGTTCAGGAGACTTTTGATGCTGTAAGTCCATTAAGACTGAATTTACAATATTTAAACAAAGGAGGATTCAAGGTTTTAGTTATATCCAGGACTACGTAAACCATATCTTTGCAAATCCTTGAATTACTCAATTCTTCTGAAATATGGGTGGGAGGTATGTCCGTTTTTTATGCCATCTTAAACTTAGGAATGATACAGAAAGGTCAATTCATTTTAAAGTAATAAAAAAAGAAAGACTACACATTTAAAGACCTTTGCATTAATTCAGGGTAAGAGACCTAACGTATCAATAATTACCTTCTCACAATTTGGGGAATGGCAAAAGGCAACGCAAAGATATTACAACTACAGCACAAACTCAGACCATTAAGGCAGTAATGGAAAAAAAAAAATCTAACACAATAGCACCTACACTGTTGTAACACAATACAAGGCACATACATCTGTGCTGCTGTCACCAGGTTAGAAAAGAGTTTTTGAAAAAGCTAATTTGGACTCTACAGAAGTGCAGGAGAAATCGTAACTGCCATCAAATGCACCTGACTACTGGATTCAACATTCCAGGTTAAATACAGAACAGGAAAATAACTCCAGACAAGCAACTGTATTTTGGCTCTTTTTAGGGCTACGGAACTCCAAATTTGAAAAATAAATCAGCTTTTTATACCAAGGTTTCAGAGACCTTGTTTGCATCTTGCATTTATTTTTCTTAGAGAGTTAAGAATGAATCAGTTACTCATTCCTTAAAGGCAACTCAAAACTGTAATTTAAGGCACCAAATGACAATTCTTTGTGTAAGGGTAACATCCACTATTCCCCTAGAATAACCATCCATAGAAAAAGAGGCATACTTATTATAACCTTTTCCACAGGGAACTGCTGTTCACAGCTAGTTAAGATTCCACACTTTCCCTGAAATTCAGAGTATACTACAAAAACAGACACTTAAACATCATTGCAAATGTCCAAATCAAGTGGAATGCATATACCTTTTTAAGATTCAATTAATTCATTTGTGCAGTCTTCCGTCTCAGATGCAACATTAGTTTTTAAAATACATGTTTCCTTGCAAAATTCATCAACTGTATACGAGCTGAACAGCAGAAGGGGGAAAAAGATCTAATTGAATATTCTATAAAAATGGTAAACACAAAAGAAAAGAGCGGGCAAAGAAAGACTTTTGCTGTAATGTGAAAACTACAACCCAGCCAGCACCAGCACAACGGCTGTAAAGGCTCAGGTAATTCAGGAATCCAACAGCAATTAATGGTGAGATTTAGGCCTCAGTAAAAGCAGATTAAGCTATTTTCCTTGTCTGAAAGCCCAATCTATTCCCAGATATTCCTAGCAGGGAAGCTTATGGAAAGCACTGAGCGCAGCAAGACTTTTCCTACAGTGAGGTTTTATGGAATATGACATAGGAATATGACACGGGATAATTTTTAGCACTGCTGGGTCACACCTCGCCTCCTCTCTGCACCCTGAGAGCTCTCTCCCCTCATGAAGGCAGGAAGTGCCTGGCACTACAGTCAATTCCCCATACTGATTCTCTGGCCGCCGGGGTTGCAGCTAACCCAAGCTACAGATTAAAAGCAAATGCAGCAGCACAGAAGTATATAGCCTGGGACATGCTGCTTACAGGGCCTTTTTCTTTTAATAAACCCATATGATTTTACGCAAGTTCCTTTTGGCAGAAAAGATGAACACACCAGTTCTTCAATCACCCCATCCACCGGCCCAGTTCATCTTACATAGAAGAGAGGAGACTTCACTCCTAACACTTCCCATTTCTTTACATCACCACTCTGCCTCTTAAAACGTATGGAGACTTTTCCTAAGCAATTCCAGAAACAATTCAGGCCAAAAAACAAAAAATGAACAAACAGCTGAAGCTCGCACAAGCCAACACTACACTGCTTCTAAGATGGGAACTGGCACATTTTCGAGCAAACACACATTCCTTCCACAGTTAAGCAGCCCTACGTCAAGCGTAAGCACGAAGGACGTTATTTTCCTTGCAACTGGCACAAGCATTAATTAGTAGTTTACCCGAACAATGGATACAAAAAATAAAGCCAAACATAAAGTTAAGCACTTAGCTTTCCATCAGCTGCTGTAATAAGCTTACATATTATTGCAGAGCAATTTAAGCAGAAAAGGCAAGTAAGGCTTGAAAAACTTACACACTTGTTGGCTCTTGCACAGTCACACAAATTGGCAGAAAAACAAAGAAAACTAAACTAAACAAAAAGGGGTTTACTCACCCTTTCTGCGAGAACAGCATCTTATAGACCCAGAAGGCTGCCAGCGACACGACAATTGCCACAATTACTTCAGGAAAAAAAATTTAAAAGGCTTAGAATGAAAAAGGCAATGATTGTATCTCACAAAAAATACCCTCAGAAGCTAGCAAAAAAAGCAGTATCTTCACTCTCCTACTCAGCACCCTCCCCTTCCAGCCAAAACACACAATGGCTTATTTCACACATATCCCCAAACATTTTGAAGAGTCTTTGGTAAAGCATCAAGACTTTACCAAATTCAACCAACTTAAAAATATTAAAACAGTGATCAAATTCTAATATTCATGTGTTTATAAAGGAGATGGAGGTAGAGAAGCACATTCATAAAAGTCTTCTTTAAAAAAAGGGGAACAAATACACAGAAGATGGAGGAAGCAGCTTGTTGGGTATGTCCAGTTATTCATCTAGCGAGAATTTCAGTTAACGCAGAGCACTCTCCACATTTTAGGTGTAGGAAGTATGGAATTAGACCTCCTGCTCTGAACAGCATAATAATTTTACAAGTACTGATAATTGCTAATCAATGTAACTTTTCTCAAACTGCACAGTTTTAGAAGTACATGAGCATCTTTAAAAAGTTCCAAACTCCAAAATCTTGTTACATTACTGTAGTTACAGGCGATGGCCAAAACCAGACATCAATTCCACACAGAAAAAAAAGCATGATCTTGCTCAGTGTTCATAAGATACTTACCACAGATGATGACGATAATATACACACCTAAAAACAGAGTAAATCAGTATCACAAGCGGAATGTGCTTCTCATTCAAACATACATAAATATATGCTCAAGGCTATTTCAAATAGGTCAAGCCCTTTCGCCAACATAGCCCAGTTTATATCACATCATCTGTTAGAGTTTACAATATTCCTGTTCTTAAATGGAGTTTACCAAAATCTTTTTCCTCAAGTCAAAATAGAGAAAATTGCATTAAATTACTTCTCCTAAATACAAAAAAAGTCCCCAATAAACAAACCACCCATTATATACATTTTTAATGCCAATGGAAATTTTTGCAGTTCATACTTACTTAAGTGGCAAGTGGGGACCTCAGGCGTCCACCTGTTTTCTCCAGAATACTGAATATTAGCTTCACCATGTAACGTATAGCCTGCATAACATTCAATTGTAATAACATCTCCTACAGAATACGAAGATTTTAATCCAGCAATTATCCTACCATGACTGATGTGTGGATTGGGATCTACAACCCTACCTGGAAAAGAAAGAAGAGTGAAGTCCAAACATGGAGCTGACGCATGAAACAGATTCAAGAGGTTGTCATTAAAAAAAAATCCCCATGCTTGTGCAAGTATCAGCAGCTTAGTCAATCTTGAAGACTATATCAAAAGGTTTCCTGCTTCCTAGAGGCTGCAAATACTTCTGTTGATGGACAGGTTTCACACATTAACAGAAATATGTCTCAACTTCCTTACAACAAACAGCAAAGTAACGATAGTCTTGTTGTTATGCTGCAAGCAGTCAGTGCTCATGTGGTGCACACAAGGGTTGCTACCAGGACTATCGCTGTCAGAGGAAGACTCTTGACAACACTCTCTGCACAGCATTTCATGCTGCCCATCAAGTTTTACCACCTTTCTTAAACCTAAGACAAGAGGGGACAAGTATCCCCCAAACCCGCTCTCATTACTCAAATCCTATCCAAAACACTTGCAGCCTGTTACAAGCTGATTCTTCCTATCTAGGTATGCTCACAGGCTCTAACTTGGAGACACCTCATCTTCCCGGAATTACTTTTTACTCACATGTGCAGTTTTGCAAGGAACTCCACGTTTCACCTCCTTCACATGTTACTGTCATCTCTCCAGCACCATCAGGAAGAGTGCACTGAGCATTGCATTTTATCCGAACAGACTCTCCCTTGCTATATTGAGTTTTCAATGGAATTAGTTCGCCATCTGTGATCTCTGGGGCAGCACACATATCTAATAATGTGGATAAATAAAGGGATAAATAAAGGGATAATAATGTGTTACAAAACATTAAAGTTTAAGTCATTCAGCCTTTTTATGAGAAAACATCGCTTCAAGACGTGGTTAAGAGAGAAATAATACATAACTAATAATTTACATCACTCTGAGAGGATACTACAGATTTCTCCGCAGTGTGCATAATCTTAGTCCTTTCTATCAAAATCAGCAACTCATTTTGTCTTGCATTTCTGTATGACATGACTAGAACAAACAGCACGACACTAACTGCAGCGTGCCCTGCACACCACAATGTGCATATCTGGAACTGCATTCAATCTCACCGGTAAAATCACAGTAGGAAGAGTCATCATAACACTCAGAAGAGTTGTTTGCAGGTGACACTCTGCATCAACAACCTTTGCTTCAGATTTCAAATCATAATTTGAAATTTTAGCAGCATTCTTCACATACAAGAGGTCAATTTCCTATTTAAAGACTTACTTTTTACACAAGTCGGCTTTGGGGGGTGCCAGGTGCTATTTTCCAGGCAGCTAATCGTCTGACTTCCCTTCATAGAATAGCCTGGATCACACTCAAATGTAATGGAGTCCTTGTAACTGTAGGAAGGCCCAAACCCAGTAATTTTTTTTCCATGTTGAACTTGCAGGTTATCACATTTAACCACTGAAACACGTAGGAAAAAAACACAGCTTTGAAACATTTGTTAACAGCATCATTATCTTAGATATTGTATACTCTAAACTCATTGTAAGGGATTTTTTTTTTAAACTAATCAAACAATTTTGGAGGGGCTTTATAAAAAAAGTTAAATTTTCATCTGCAAAGCACAGGCTTTATATTTTTCAGTCTTTGCTGAGAAGAAGAGTTCTTCCTTCTCTTTTCACTATCCATAACCGAACTCTCACTTTCTTGCTCTTTCAGTTTTAATTCGACTGCTCAAGGCTTTACAGTCTTACAGTTCTTTCACTCTGTTCTTGCCATTTCTATCAACTGCATGCTTACAATTCGAGTTTTAACTTCTGTCATTCACACTGTGTGAAACAATCAATTCACATGCCTCATGCAGCTGATCTAATTACCAGTGGAGTTGCATCAATTAACAGCAGCAGAGGAGCTCTTCCTTCTTTTCCATTTCTCACTCACCCACCCACCTCTATCTTCAGGAAAGGGACATTCAAGTTTTAACCACGTAGTTACGAAAGAGAAAACATATATATGAACACAATAGCAACCTCTACATTCTGGAGGTGGTCCACTCCAAATTCCATTGTTGTCTGCATCATGTGTGCAGAAAATGGAGTCTGAGCCAATGAGGGAGAAGCGATCCATGCCTTTTGGCACATCAACACACCTATAAGTGACTGTTGTTTGATAAACGTAGCTCTCTCTTTCATCGTACAGCCCATTGGCTATACTTGGAGGTGGTTTACAAGGAATTTCTAGAAATAAATCAAATAAATTAGTTGACAGAACTTTACTTTTACCTCAGAGGGGAGGAAATAAAATCAATCGTTGATTTTCAGGTAATTTCATTTAAAATCTAGTATAAAGTCATTTCTAACACAAGCTACAGTCAGAACTAATTGTAAACTGTGGACACTTAGAATAGAAAGTTGCAATTCCAAGCTGTCTTTGACTTTAACTAACACACACTAATTACCACAAGGACTGAAGTTTATCAGCAGTTGTTCTTCAGATGTACAATCTTAGCAGCTCAAAAAACAATGGTGCCACTTCACAGCTGCCTCTTACAATACCAAATTCCTCTTAAAAACACTTGTATAGACCGTATAGTAAGTTTATATTCACCCGAATATATACTTAAGCACAGTAGTATTTACTCACGTTCACAGAAAGGAAGATTTTCACTCCAGCCAACATCTGCACCTTTAATTACACAGGAAATTTCACTAGCTCCACGTAACCGGTACCTAGACATAAAATTTTAGAGGAGTGGAACTTAGGAGATCACTCATTACTCCACCATGCAGCTGGAAGCTTCGTTTATATAATTTTGTTGTACCAAAATGGGGGCACAATATAGCTTTTTTGATGTTGTTGTAATAAGAATGGTTTCTGAAAAGATTTTCAAAGACTATATTTTTGCAGAAAAAAAAAAAAGAGCAAATGAGAAATCATTAAAGACATGGCAAGTGCTCTTGTGGTTTTAAGGTCTGTACCTGCCAATGAGGAATGCTTTAAAGTTACTAGTATTAAACAAATAAGCTGTTAAAACAAAGAGGAATAGAGTCTAACAGAAGCTTAGCACTTTTGATTTCATTCATTATAGGACAGGGACAGGTGATTCAACATCATAAGCAAGTACTGTTGATAACAGTCATTTCCTCTTTCATAGGACCATTAAAAAGAGTCATTAGAGAGAACACTAGAAGTTTCCCTCTGAAAAATTCCACTGAAAAAGCTTAAGCCTTAGTTGATACTATCAGCAAGCTGAACTAGGGAACTAATTCAGGTTTTCTTGTGGTTTAATTTCCTCCAGCTTGAACTCAGGAGACATTTCAAGTCAGAATGCAAATAGGTTCTACATAAGAAAGTTCAGATTTGGCTTCAATCTAGTCTAAACAAAAAGAATACTCATTCACTTCTAAAAAGTCCTTACCCTTCTTCACATGAAAAAGTAATACTTGAACCAAATTTAAGATCCTCTATATGAGCCGAGCCATGTTCTAAGTCCTCTGGCCGACTACAACTTTTTTCTGTGGAATAGAAAAAAAAAAAGAAAAAAAGAACCTTACTTTTTCTGCAGTTATATAACAAAGAGTAAGTCTTTGGCATCAACTACCCTTAAAGTCTGTCTTCAAATCACAAATTTAGCACAGGGGACTTCTATTTGGAAGAACTGTCTGCCAGCATTTAAACGAACACTCAACAGAAACCTCCATGATTTTTCCAGTGATGACTACAGAAAAATTACAGCAACAATTAAGGTTCTTTTTTCATATAAGTTAGTAGAAAACATTATTTCCTGGACAGAAATAATTGAAATTGCCAGAGAGGAGGCAGGAGAAGAGCCACAAGCAGGCAGTACCTGTGCAGAAGGGCTCTGGTTCCAGCCACTGCGAGTCCATACAAGTAACAGCTAAGGACTTCCCAGGGATCCTCCTGTATCCCGGGCGGCACACATAGGACACGGTGGTCCCAGACGGAAAACTCTGCATCTTTTGGTAGCTTTCCTTGGGCTCTGCGTAGTGAAGTCTCTTCAGAGAGGTGCATTCTCCTGTAGGGATAAGAGGGCGGAGGAAGCGATAGGGAACTTTATCAACAAGAGGACACACATGTTGAAGGCAACAGCATGTGAAAACCGAGTTAAAACTTTCAGGACCAAGGATGCATCAACATGTCAAAAAAGGCATGTTAACAGACAGCACTATCACATGTTATACACGTATACACACACAAAACACATGTAGAGGTGATATACATATATACATACACTATATGTCTACCTTAATTACAACCAATTGCCACCTCTAACACAGGTTACTCATACATGTATACACACACATACTACATATATTTATATGACTATATACCTCTAGTCTGTTTTACCCACATGCGACGGGCAATTCTAATGCAGCCTACACGAGGTTTTTAGCTACACGGGTTTTTTATTTCATTTTTAGTCTGTTTTTACTTGCACCCAAAGGCGAGCTCCAGCGTTTCCTCAAGGTCCCCCCGCGCGGCCAGGGCGCCTCCTTCCCCCCTTGATCCCGACCATAAAACAACCCCCGATTCCCCCCCAAGCCCCGAGCACCCCCGGGGCCGCTTCCCAAGCGCCGCGGGCCGCGCCCGGCCTCAGCGAGCACGGGGCCGCTTCAAACAGCGACCGGAGCGGGGCACAAGGAGCCCCCGGGCTGCGCCTCCGCCCCGCACAGGCTTTTCCCCGGCTCACCCGCGGCCGCCGTGGGCTCCGGCCACCACAGCAGCAGCAGCAGCAGCAGCAGCACCGCAGCGAGCGCCGGCCCGCAGCCCCGCGGCCGCCCCATGGCTGCCGCGGCGGAGATGGCGGCGGAGGCGCCGGCCGCGCGCGGCCCCACGAGCCTCACCGCGCAGGCGCCGCCCGCTTCCCGCTTCCCGCCGCGCCGCCCGGGCCGCCATTTCCTCAGCCTCGGCCGCCGCCCGGGGCGGGAACCTCCATCCTCAAAGCCGCTTCCCCGCCTTAAAAGCCCGCGTTCCCCGCACCGGGCGGCGTTAAAATAACCCCCGGGAGCTCCAGCGATCCAAACGACCCGAAGCACTGCGTCAAGTTCTGCTTTTATTGGGTTAAATGGCCTAGAAGTGCGTGTTGCTGAAGGAGGGAGGGAAGGGGTGGCAGCACAGGGACACTGCCCGAGTTTGGTACCACGCCAGAGCAGGCGGCGTTGGAGTTAAACTGGCGTCCTGAAACGTCTCTAAGGGAAATGAGGAGGAGAAGATAACCCACAGCCCTTGTTCTTGGGAGTAGCTGGCTTGTAATGACTGCATGGAACAAGAACTCACTTTTACAGACATTATTCACATTCACCAACCAGTTGTAGAAAACCTACGGGATTATCTTAACAATTTCCAGGCAAAACTGTAAGAATCTCTTGCTTGGTTAATGAATTCTTCCTTCCCTGCCAAGACACGATGTTTCTGTGCATCTGTCTCATCGCAGGAGTTTGAAAATAAAGGAAACGTTCTTCATCACACAGCAGGAGTGTGGACAGACGTCTCTAAAAGAGCATTTATGCTGTGCACCATTGGAGCTTGGATAAGCCCTCGCAGTGGTGCAATTAATAGAAACAGAAGCAATTTCAGTCCTGTAGTAAAGTGCCTTTTTTTTTTTTGCTGCAGAATTTCAGTCTCAAAGAAAGGGACCAAAGCCGTCCAGCAGCCGGTGTCTTTTACATGGAGGAGTCTGGGCAGGCTACTGCAACCAGCAGCCTCCTACCTAGAAAAAAAGCAAAAAGACATGCAAGTGTTAAAAGCAAACTGAACTTCCTTTGTTTTGCATTAATGTCTAGAAATTATCATTCATGCTCAGAAAGTGTGGAGAGAACAGTTTCTGCTTCAGTGGCAACAACTTTTTTTCCAAACAATCTTTACAAATAAAAGGGAGAAAAGAACTAATGTTTACATATGACTTTCTGTGGTCAAAGGTGGTTACGTTCAGCGTGCTGGTAACAGCGAAGCTTCTCTGCAGTGCACACACCAGGTAGAAAGTAGATTCACTTGCCAGTTAAACTCGAATAATTTAATTCTACTTGAAAAACTATATTAGAACAACACAGCTATGCAGCTATAACTGACATTTTCTATTGAGGAGTATAAATCCATACCTGCTAGGGAACACACAGGGGTTTCTGTTCAGTTACATGGTCCGCAGGGGTACGGCACCCGTAGTTTTCATATGTATGATAATAGCTAGGAGATAGAGAAACAATGAAAACAGTAGGCTAGGCTTGTTTGTAAAAGGACTCTAATATTCGTTTTCTTGGGAAGTGAAACAACATGACCACAGTTGATAACTGGTTGTCGAGCCTTGTGCAGTTTGTACGTTGAATTTAAAGATGTACAAGATGGAGGCACAAATAATTCATTTAAGTGTTGGGAGTCGACAGCGAAGGAAAACAATGTGCAGAGCTGCCTTACCCTTGCTTCTGCTTTGAAATAATTTTCCAGATAATGCCCACGCCCAGGAAAAGCAGAACTACTGCAGCTGTAATGCCTGAGAGAGAACAACAACATCCACTATTAGTGTTTTCACCTCACCTGAAATAGCCAGCTCTTCTCCTCTAGGAAGCAGAGGGAAAGAGCAGCGCAGAGGCCACTAAAGCTAAAGATGTGGCCAACAAAAAGGTTTCCAAGCTACTTACCTAGGCCAACTGAGCTAGACTTCTGTGAAGCTAAAGGGAAGAGAAAATCCATGAGCCATTTTAATATGAAATAACACAGTTATCAACTAGTTAACCACTTTATTAAGCTTAATCTTAGGCTTTTACTGCCAAAGCCTGGAATACAGGATATCTGTTAACAGCTGTAGCTGATTAATTATCCTTATTAAGCTAAACAGTGACTGGTGAGTTTTCTCCAGAGGGCAAATAAATATTTCTGCCTTATATATATTAGTTGAACTGCATCAAATTGTAATAGTCAAGACACCTCTGTGACTGATGTAAGCAACAGAAATGGAATTTGTGCCTCCTCCCATTTGCCTTTTGTCTGTAGCTAATCATTGCAAGTCTTTAAGGAAAGTAGAGAAGCTGAATCGATGAACTTGCCTGAACTGCACATTTGCATTTCTCTCACCTAGTTTACAGGCTGGGACAGGAGGGTCCCAGCTGAGGTCCTCCTGACACTGAGTCTGGATGATGCCTCCTGAAGTGTAACCGTCATCACATTCAAGAGTGATGTTCGTCCCCAGTTGATAGGTATTTCCCGTCATGGATTTCTTAATGCCTGGAACTTCTGGGAATGCACATCTGATCTCTGAAATTAAATAAAACAGAACACAGGTGTTTAATGGGAGAGAATATAAGATATGAGGTATACAATTGCAGGTCTTTCAGGCCTTTCTTGAATTGTTTCTGAAAGTAACATGAAAATAGTTCCTATTCCAAAGTGTATTTTGCTTCCTTGAGGCTGCAGAAGTGAATGTGGAATGATGAACGGCTACTGCAGTGTGTGGGCTGTTTTTCTGACTGTTTTTCTTATCACTGCGTGCTGTGTTGAGGCCACAGGGAATGGTACCTTGGGAGAAGCCTGCCGGAGAGGCACATCTCAGGAAAAGTGAACTAGTTATTTCCATTTATGTAACTAATCACATTTGATAATCCAAGAATTCTGGAGAATATTCTCAGTGGAAACCAAAGGGGTAACATCAGGATGCAATTTCTACACTGTTTTGTTTTACACTGTACCTAATGTTCTGAAAACCATCACACGTTACAGTTGCTAAGGACACTTCTAAACTATGAGAATGTAGCATGACAGGAAGAACTTTTTTTTTTCTGTGAGACCACTTAAAATAAAGAGCCTCTGACTTCATTTATATAAACATTTCATGTGTTATTTCCTCTTATTGTTGTCCAGGTGTGTTTCAGTTCCTGAGTCACTGAGGTGGGTGGCTGCAGCTCTACCAAAGGAAATGACATATTCTGGCAATGAATTTATTCCAACAAATAATCCAGTTTTTAGTGCAGGAACACCCATGCTAGGAATCTTCTTGCATTCATGAGATTGCCTGTGGTCAAATGTGCCTCAGGACCGACCTTCACAATGAGCTATGCGGAAGTGCCAAGTCACAGAGGACAAAAGCATCTTTTCCAGTAAGGAAATGGGCTCACGTCCAGTTTACAGTCAATTCACTAAGAAAAAACCTCATATGTAATCACTGCCTTCTGTTAGTCATACTTGGGGAGAGATGCAAAAGAAGCAAAGGGAAGGGAAGAAGTTCTTATTCTTAAAGAAAAGCTCTTAAAGGGTTGACTTACTTGGAGGAAACACTATACGGTTTGTTCATAGCAACAAGAGCAGAAATGCAAACATAACCGAGAATTAAACCCGCCTTCCAGAATTGCCTCCTGCTGTACTCATAGCCTTTTGACTTGTTATTTTGAGATCCCCATCCTCCTCCTGTACAATATCATACTCCTCACAAGGATATCAGTGGATAAGTTCATAATCAGCAGGTTAACATTATCTAGCTATGAAATGGAAATGCTTCTCCAGCAGAATAAAGGGCTAGAATTCAGTGTTAGTAAGTGGTCATGTTTTTTAGTACATGGATTTTTGCCCGTGCATCTCCTTAGGAATTTCATTCCCTGAAGAAAAATGCATGGCTGTGGCTGCCACCCAAGTACAACACAGCACAAACAAGCAGAGCACGAACAGACCTTCACAGCGAGGAAGAGGCTGGTCCCAAGTTCCCAACGCCGTGCAGTTAATGGAAGCATTCCCAATGAGTGAATAACCAGGATCACAGCTGTAGGACACGGATGCTCCATAGGGAAAAGTGTCAGAGATGTGGCCTATGAGCTTCCCGTTTGTGATGTTTGGAGGATGGAGGCACCTGACAACTGAAAAGTTGGGGGAGACAGACAAGACAGCACTGGCATTAGGATCCTGGGGGGTTCCAGAGAAGAGCAACAGCACTCTGTGTTTGTAGCCTCCTTTCCTCCTGTCTAGTATCTTCCCAAGCTGATGTGCTGATTTCAGCACAAGCAGCTGTAATGTGTGTGGGATCAGTCACATTTCTTCTTACACAGTGACACGTTGCCCAGCACCATCGTTCGTGGTGCATAAAACACGAGAGGAGATTGCCTGTATTTATAATATGAATTCCACACTTGTGAGACCATCTTCATACAACACCCATGCAGGTTTCTTATAGCTGGGGGAGCTGGCCTAAGCTTATTTCCAAGAATTTAATTCTGAGAAACTGAGACACCAAATACTGCAGAGATAAGAGCAGGGAGAAAGAAACGAGGCTGGCCTGATAAGCTGGTAACTGCTTTCCCTTTCTCTTCTGAGAGAAACACTAGGCTGAGGATTTCTCTGATCTCCTCTGCATCCTGCTGCACATTGCCATGAGTGATAAGTCTAGAAAGGATAGTCATCTAAGAAAGGATAGTCATCTGAGATCGTGCCTGCTTACTTCTTTCACACATGGGGAGCGGTGGATCCCAGGTACCTCCAGCCTGGCACTGGGACTCACGAAGGCCTTTGGGGCCCCTGTCACTTTTGCATTCGATCCTAATGATGTCTCCAGGTCTATAGAGAGACTCAAATCCAATTACTTCTTCATTCTCAATTGCTGGGTTTGCACAGCCGACTGGGGACAGTAAGAGTATAAAGAACCTGTTAGATGGTGAACAACAAGGTCACAAGAAGGATGCTCGGTCACAGTTTTCTCTCCTTCTGCAAGGGTGGAGTCTGTTAAAGCAACAGCTTCTCTGGGATGGCCCTCAGCCAAATATTACTGCATACTTAACATGCTTAGAAAGTCAAGGAGAATTAGTAAGAGCATGGACACACCTTCGCAGCGAGGTAGAGGACGGCTCCAGGTTCCGTGTGCCGTACAACGGATAGACTCATTCCCAACAAGGAAGAAGCCAGGCTTGCAGCTGTAGTGCACGAGTGCTCCCATGGCAAAGGTGTCCGAGGAATGGCTGCTGTGCTCCCCACTAGCAATGTCTGGTGGGGGCAGGCACTGCAGCCCTGGAAAAGGAGTGGGAAAGATGAGGAGGTAATGCTCCTCTTTGGGAAGAGGGGGAGCAAAAGGGTAGAACACAAGCGCCCTCCTCCCTGCAAGAAGCAGGGCAAGGGGGGGGTGTTTGACAACTTTGGTCTTTTCTTATGATAGACCTACCTGGCCTTGTTGGGGTATCAAAAAGCTGGTGATGGTGTTTTGTCATTCCACCTAGATACAGCATTAAGAGTTTAAATACCCGTCTGCAGAATAGTGCCAAGTACCACCCTACTTTCATTTTCTATCATCTCCCCTTTCGTGTTTTAAAATAATTGTCACTCTTCTGTGATAGTCAGTTCCTGCCCTGAACCAGTCAAGTTTCTTACTTTCAGAGAGTGAGGAGAACATGGATTATGGACATGGATATTTATGACATTGCCTTCACCCTGGTCATGAGAAAAGTGATAAATGAAAGGAACAATTTCTTGTTTTGCTGTCAGGTAGCCAGTCAAGTACCTCGATTTGAGAAGAGGGGTGAGCAGGACAGATAGAGGCAAATTCAGCTTCCATGAGTTCCTGGGAGCAGTCGGGAAGGAAAGAGCAACATGACCAAGTCAGCAGGGTTACACTTACCCCGCTCACACACTGGCACAGGTGGGTCCCATGTTTTATTGGCTCTGCATCGAGCTGTGTGATGGCCTTGCAGGGTGAAGCCTTCGTGGCACTCAAAGCTAACGGTATCCTCATACGTGTAGTTATCTTTATGAATGGATATTCTCCCATTCTGGATCTTCGGGACTGGGCACGTCACCTCTGAAAAAGAAATTCACTGGTTCAGATAGAGAGACCAATGTCTGCTGAAGATGATGCACATATAGAGTCCATCCTGAGCCTGCCACTGCTCCCCCTGAGTTCTCTGAGCTGCTTTCGCACGTAGCACTGAGACACACAGAAGAATAAACTAGTTTTGTGAAACAAGAGACGAGTCCCTGCTGGGATCTGGCTTTTCTTCCTTCGTAACTCTGAAAGATCAAAATGTCACATCTGCAATATTATTAGAAGAAATAAAACAAAAATATCCTAAAGGAATATTATGCTTAAAAAGCTTTATTCCCCAAGACTCTGTTTTTTGGGGAGTTTGTTTGTTTGTTTGTCTTCTGAAATGCCACTGTTTGATCTTAAGGACTTTATTTAACCATTTTGGGCCAATATTTTGGGCCGATACTGGACATGACGTACTTACTCCTGCAAATGGGAGGAGCACCACTCCAGGCAACAAGTGTTCCAATAATCTCACATCGCCTCTGTGACTGGCCAACTAGTTCGTGCCTGGAAGGGCACAGAGAGAAGTGTCTGTTGATACCAGGTCACTTCTTGTATCGTGCACTGCCACCACCACAGCCCCCGAGGTTTCCTTCCGCAGCCTCCCGATTCTGGCCGCTCACCCAGGTGTCTCTGCTGATTCCACCCATGGGAATAAAGGACACAAAATCCCTTCACTCTGGACCCACAGGGAACAAAAATGATCACAAATTACTCCCGAAGGAGGCAAGAAGTGCTGGAGCCTCCTCTCTACAGGCGCTCGCTCTGCTGTGGCCTGAGAAGTCAGACTGAAAGTGAAGTTTGCAAAGTAGTTCATCAAGCACAGACTGGGAAACGAGGAGGAATTTCTCCCTTCCTGAGCTGGCAACTCAGATATAAACTGGAAGCCAAGCACAAGTTCTGGCTTGCTCTGAAATAGCAGCGTGCACAGAGGAGCCGGGATCCTTCGCTGCAAGTTGCACCGAGCTCAGGAAATAGCAGTGAAGGCAGCGTGGGACTCACCCGGCGTCACACGTGTGGTTCACTGCTGACCCAAAGCGGAGGTCTGTCAGAATGACAACCCTGCCATTCTGTGGTGCTTCTGGATATTTGCATCGTTTCCCTGGGAAAGAACAAGGCTGATTTTAAACTCTTCTCAGCTTTGTGCTCTGTAATGAGAAATACTATCCTAAAGATGTGTCCACATTCTGTCACCGTAAAGAAAGGAGTTTTAAAAGGTCCATAATTGCCAAAACTATGTGACTAGTAAAGCCATGTACGAATCATTTTTTAAAGAATTGCTTTAAGAAACCCACAAATAGAGCTTACACCGTTTACAAAAAAATAAACAAGACCAAACTGATGGAGCTATTCACTTTTACAAAACTCTAGTGCTTCAGACCACGTTTGGTTTTTGAGGCATGTTAGTGTCGGAGGTATCCTAGGGTGCCGTGTGTATCCCGGCTGGCAGGTGTACTTCACGGTGTCCCCAACAGCAAACGCTCTCCGGGTTTTGTATTCCTCAGTTAGCTGAGCAAAGAGCAGGTCTGGAGGGGCAGCACAGCCACCTGTTTGGAAAGAAAATACACAGAGGAAAATTGGGGCATTATCAGCTAACCCAATTGCTTTAAAATGCTTTCTGAGTACACACAGATTCAAATGTAAAAGCTCAACAGACAACAAAAGGGAAGGAGTGAGGGGCAACATTTAACTAATACAGTAGGGGAGAGGGCAGGTCTTACAAGCTCCCAAATAGAGGGATATCCAGCTATCTGTAACGCTCTGTAAAGTGGGGTACCTTTGCATTGAGGAAGAGGGAGGCTCCAGTTTCCAGCATCTGTGCAATAAATCGATTCCTCTCCCGTTAGGGAGTAGCCAGGGTCACAGCTGTAATTGACGGCCATCCCAGGAGTGAAAACTTCCAAGCCTTGGCCGTTGTGCTTTCCTTTGTCAATGTTTGGAGGCGAAGGACATTGCAGCACTAAAGGGAGAGGACGAACTCAGCTGATGGAGAGCACAAATCAGGTGACATGCACAAATACTACAAATACTACAAATGCAGAAATATTGCAAACGTTACAGACTGCACATTGCCCCCGCACGGAGCACCCTGTGTGCCACACCAAGCCCAGACCTGTGGGTGTCACTTGGAGGCACTGGGACCTGCTCTGGTACCTGCTCCCCAGCACGCTCACCTTTACACTGCGGGTAGGGGAGGTCCCAGGTCCCATTCTCGGTGCAGTAGAGAGCGGCTTTTCCAACAAGGGAGTATCCGGGCTCACAGCTGTAATTCACAGACTTTCCAGGGGGGAAGACTCGCAATTCCCAGCCATCATGCTGACCGTTGTCGATATCCAGCGGGGAGGGACACAGGAGCTCTGTGAGGAAGGAAATCTCTAAGCAGGGGGTGGATTTGGGTTATTTCTTCCCTCCGTTCACCCCCAGCATCCACAAGAGGGGAGGGTGGGAAGGCAGATGGCACCTGTGCACCCAGGGTGCACCCTTTCTGTGCAGAACCAAGGAGCAGGTCCTGCCGTGGGGCCCTACCTCCGCAGCGCGGCGGCGGCGCGCTCCACACGCCGTGCAGCCCATCCTCCGTGGTGCAGAAGATGGAGGCCTCCCCCGTGAGCGCGTGGCCGGGCTCGCACGTGTACGTGACCACAGCGGCAAAGGAGAAGTTGTCCGTGTGGCGGCCCGAGTGCGTCCCGCGAGGGATGTCCGGAGGCGGCTGGCACATGATGGCTGCGGATGCGCAGGGCGGCTCTGAGCGAGCGGCCCCGGAGCCTCCCCCGGGAAGGAGCCGGCTGCGACGGCCCCGTCTCGGCCCACGCGGGAACTACCCATCCCGTGGAAGCGCTTTGCAAGGAAAGCTCTGAGGCGACTCTCCCCACGGAGCTGCTCCACGGGGTACTTACGCTGGCAGGCGGGAACGTCGCCGCTCCACACAACGCTCTTCCCGGCCTCGGAGATCACGCAGCGCCGCTGAGCGGGTCCCACCAGCCTGAACCTGCAGGGAGGTCCCTGTTACCGCACACGGACTGTCCTTGGAGCTCGTCCTCTACGCCCTGCACGTCCCACCCTCGGTGCCATTGAATATTGTCATCATTAGGGCTCCCCCAACAAAGGCTGTGGGCAGTAAATCCTGGGATATCCATTTTAAGCTCACTTGGATGGACACTGATTTCCTGTATAAAACTGCGCTGTACCAGAGAGCTAGAGAGAAGACAGAGACATCACCACTTGCATCTTGGTAAGCCAAGCGAGCCTGGCCTGGGACTCACCCTTCCTCACAAGTGTAATTCACAGTTGACCCAAACATCACGTCTGTTGTAACAATAACTCTGCCATTTTCGGGCTCTCCTGGGTGCTCACACCTTTTCCCTGGGACAAAACAAGAGCTGGCTGTGAACTTCCCTCAGTCAATGCAGCTGGAGAAGCAGCACGTTCATCCTTGGAGTCCTACCACCACCCCCACCACGCGGGGAACAGAAAGAGAGAAGCATCTACCAAGCCACAGGCTTTGGTGGCCACACTGCCATTGAAGAAGATGGCAGTATCTGCAAGACTTACGTTTGCAGAACTCCTGGGGATCTGACCACGTTTGGTTTTCGAGACAAGTAATTGTTGGTGGGATTTGTGGATGTTTAGCATATCCTGGCCCGCAGGAGTATTTCACAGTTGTCCCAGTAGGAAACTCCGTCTGATTTTTGTGTTCCTTGTTTAGCTCAGCAAAGAGCAGTGTTGGTGGAGTCCCACAGCCAGCTGCCAAGAAACAAAAGGCTCGTGAGAAACAGAGCAGACAACGCAGTGCTAACGAAGATCAGCAAGTGCACGGGTGGACGCTGCTGCCAAAGCCAAGGACATTTCTCTCTCTTCACACATTTTCACTTCTATCAACATACAACAACACTTTTACTCCTAAAGGGAAAAGAGCATCCTGTTTAGCCCTGTTTTTTGACTGTTTGACCCCAAACCCTGCGGGTTCCGCAGGTTTTACGGTGCCAGGCGCGCAGGGCCAGGTGCCCACACAGCCTGGGGTGCAGGGGATGGAGGCAGCAGCCCGGACGCACCTGCGCAGCGCGGGTAGGGGAGGCTCCAGGTGCCCGTGGGCGAGCACAGGAGCGAAGCGTTGCCCACGAGCGAGAGGCCAGGCTCGCAGCTGTAGGTGACGGACATGCCGCTGGTGAAGCTCTCCCCGAGCTCCGCGCTGGGCGTTGCGTTGGCGATGACCGGCGGCGGAGGACAAGGCACCCCTAGGAGAATAAAGGAGAAAGGAGGTCCCTTGAGGCTGGCACCCAACGGAGGAGCACGGGCAGCACAGCCAGACACCATTGCATCTCCTCAGAGATGCCACTCTCAGGCCCTCTGCCACCCAGGGAGAACCCTCAGTCTCCTCAGTGCTCAGCACCAAGCTGCTCCTCTTTCCCTGGGGGAATTCTATGATTCTATGAATTTAAGTCGCTGCTAGTTGGTTGCTGGGAGCGCTCCCTTCAGCGGGACGTCCCCAGCCTCAGACCTTTCCCTCTCCATTTCACAGCTGCTGCCAGAAACCTGCCCATTCAGAAAACCACATCCCTGCTCACCTGGCACACAGGTGGGCACTGGAGGGACCCAGCGGCCGTCGTGCCAGCACTCGGCGCTGTGGCTGCCCTGCAGCACGTAGCCAGGGTGGCACTGGAAGGCGACGGTGTCCCCAGGATTGTACATGGCTCTGCCCTCTCCAGCTACTGCTCCGTTCTTGATTGCTGGCGTTGTGCAGATGACGACTGAAAAGGAACACGAGCAAAGCATGGGCTGGGGAAGCAGCTGCCAGGCTTGGGCTTCCCTGTTTCTTTTCAGGGTGAAAATTCCCCTGAACTGTAGCAATTCTCCCCTAGCTTCAGGGAAAGGCACACAAGGAGAAAGGAGAGCAGCGTGTGGAAACCCTTGAAATCCCCACCTGGGTGCTGCCCGCTGCCCGTGCCTGCTCAACGCAGCTCCAAAGAGGAGCCCGTGCACTCACTGCTGGGCCCCTCTTTCGGGATGACCCTCGTGGTCTCCGTCCTTACGTTAGGGACAAGGACACACCTTCACATCGGGGGTAAGGGATACTCCACATTCCAGATGGCAGACAGGAAACTTTGGTCGTGCCCGTGAGCGTGTAGCCCGGGTCACAGTGGTAATTCACCGATACTCCGGGGATGAAAACTTTCTCCTCCCTGCTGTTGTACTGGCCGTTTTTGATGCTTGGTGGGGAAGGACACAGCAGCACTGTAGAGAAGGGAAAAGTCAAAAGTTGTGACGAGGTAGCACAAGCACACGCTGTAGGGACAGGCAGCCTGCTTGCTTTCCCATTGATCTTCCCCAAATAAGTATGAATGCCAATATTTGAATCATATTTCTGCGTTTAGATTTTTGTCTTGTCAAGCTGTCTTTCTAGCAATATTTTTTTTCTAGCTTGTTAACATCTCAAGGGAGTATTTCTCACTTAGCATTAGCAGTAGAGCATTTTCTTCTATGGTGGTGAAAACAACCAGCCTGGCTATACCTCTCTTTTCCCGGAGTCATACAGGAGGTGAAACCCGTACTTATAACAAGAAAACGGGGATTGTCAGGATGGGAGGACAAACGTTTGCATGCTTTTCATTTCTTTTCCTTTGGAGAGAGGCACTTAGCATCCTTTTACCCAAAATGAAGCAACTGTCAGCTGTACTTGTGTGGTGGCTTCAGGAGAAAGCAGCTCCACTGCTTCATTTCCACTTACTCTTTTCACAGGTGGGGAGAGGAGGGTCCCAGGTGCCTCCCAACTGGCATTGAGACTCTTGAGAGCCCTTTAAGGCATAGCCAAAATCACATTCAAAGACAATAATGTCCATAAATTTGTACATGGTCTCAGGTCCAGTTGTTCTTCCATTCTCAATCTGGGGTCTTTTGCAGCCAGTGGCTGGAAGGGGAGAACATAAACCACCATTTAGGACGTGAAGCAGAGTGATGCTGACATGAGCCAACAGCTACACCAAGAACCTTACCAACACTTCTGCAGGCATCTCAACATTATTAAGTATTACTCACACAAATCATTCAGGAATATCAATATCCAGTTGTGTTTGAGTCAGTCCTTACTGGACTAAAGAAAAGGAAATCCAAAGAGGCCTGTGAAGCTCTATCTTCAGCCTGTGCCTTTCATGGAAATTTGGTCTGCAGTGCTTAAACCAAGAGCTAAAATGGAAAAAAATTGCTCAGGGAATGATAAAAGCAGCAACATGAACAGACCTTCACATCGGGGTCGGGGCCGGCTCCACGTTCCCAAGGCAGTACAGTTAATGGTTGCATTCCCAATGAGGGTATAACCATTCTTGCAGGTGTATTGAATGATTGTTCCAGGGGGAAACTTGTCTGAGGACTGACCGTTGTGCTTCCCATTGGCAATGTTTGGAGGAGAAGAACAATTCACCTCTGAAAGGGGGAAAGAAAGATCAAGCACACAGAAAGGGGAAAAAAATAAAATATACACAAAATATTCTAACCTTCAAAAATCAAAGGAGGAAGACAAATAATTTCATTAATTGTTTTTAATAAATTTCTGTAAATGTAGCTGTCTTCTTGTGACTGGATACAGTGCCTGCACATGGGCCAACCACTTCACTGCAGTGACTGTCCTTTCTTCTGCAACTCATAACTATTTATCTGCACTTACGGATGAAATATTTGTGAGGCTGCTATATGAAACTGCTGAATTTTGTGTACAGTTTCCCACCTCTGTGGTTTCTTGCTCGTCCCTCAGCAGTTTCACTGCACCATTGCTGCCCTGATTGCACGTGAGAAGTGTTTTGCAGCAAAATTTTTGGTTGGAGTGATGAGCCACTTTCTCCTAAAAACACTGGGGCAAGCGATCTGCAAGGACTGTTTGTTGTGATCTACTTACTGCGGCAAACAGGAACATCTCCGCTCCATAAAACACGTGTGCCAGAGACCTCACATCTTCTCTGAGAAGGTCCGATCAGCTTGTGCCTGTGGTTGCACAGAGGGATTTCTTGCTTTATATACATCCCTTGTAAGCAGCAACCCACACTTCTCACTTAGAAACTAGGTTCTTTAGTGTAAAACTGTTTTGACACTTTAGATCTGCTAAGCTTGCACTTGGCAGCTGAAATTGGTTAATCATAAGACTTACCCTTCTTCACAAGTGTAATTCACTTTCGACCCGAAGAAGAGGTCGGTCAGAATTTCAACTCTGCCATTCTCCGGTACCTCTGGGTTAGGACACTGCTTCCCTGGAAGAGAACATCAACTAACGTTAGACCTCCTCTGTTCAATGGCACGGGGCAGTGAAATCTTGTCCCAAGAATCCTAACATAAAGGACTGTAGAAAGGAAAGAAACTCACAGCATTAGAAGGATTTACACTCAAAGAGTGCTAAAAACCAACCCAAGCTCAAGTCGTTAGGTTTTTCAGCACATACTTTTGCAGAACTCCGGGGCTGCAGACCATGTCCTGTTCTGGAGACACGTGACAGACGGCTGCATTCCTGGGTGGTTGGCATATCCAGGCCGACACACATATTCCACTGTCCGCCCCACGGCGAAGACGGGCTGATTGCTGAACTCCTCCTTGAGCTCAGCAAACACCAGCCTCGCGGGTGCATTACAGCCAGCTAACGAGAAAGATAAGAGAGGTCAGACAAAACAAAGGCAGCATAAATTGCAATTGCTTTAACACCTTCCATTTACCTGCTTCACTTTTTCAAGTCCTAACCAGACTTGTTAGGACTTGCTTGTTTTCCACAAACAATTTCCACCTTCTACACATTTTCGATACAAATGCCTTTTTCAGTTCTCCATATGCCCAAAGCATCCCTTCTCATCTTAAAGCAAAGGGATCTATAAACTCATATGGAACCAATGAGATCCTACTTACGTTAAAGCCTGAGTTCTTTCTAAACTATTTGTTCTGTCCCTGAGGCCGTCACCATCTGTCCTCGCCCAGAGACTCCCCTGTCCCACAGACCTGGAAGCCCAGCAAGGAAAAATCAGCAGTTGAGAGGAGGCACACGGACCTTCACACCGAGGGCTGGGGAGGCTCCACGTGCCAGAGGCAGTGCAGTTAAGCTGTGCTTCCCCGACCAGAGCATAGCCACGATCGCAGCGGTAATTAACAGATGCTCCGGCGCTGAAGGCCTCCCCGGGCTTCCCGCTGTGCTTCCCGTTGGAGATGGCTGGAGGAGCTGGGCATGTCGATGCTGACGAGAGAAGGAAAATCTCATCAACACCCGCAGCAGTACGAAGAAAAAGTGAAAGCAGAACATCTCAGTTGGTGCAAAGATTCAAGTTTTGACAAGTCTGGAAAGAAGTGCAGGATCTCAGAGCAGGCATGGCCGTGCAGAACAACGCGGCTGTGAAGAAGCCTTCTAGACTTAAGGCTGCAAATGATTTTCCTCCAGAGCGCAGCTGTGGGGCTGGGGGGATTGCGCCCAGGACTCGTACCTCCGCACTGAGGCGGAGGGCTGCTCCACACGCCGTTGTAGCCGTCCCTGGTGGTGCAGTGCATGGAGGCCTCGCCGCGCAGCGGGTGCCCCGCGTCGCACGTGTACGTCACCGACGTGCCGAAGTAGAACTCGTCCAGCAGCCTGCCCGTGTGCTTCCCGTGGGGAATGTCGGGAGGAGGCTCGCAGGGAATTCCTGCAGAGACGCAGAACAGGGCTCCTCAGCTCAGCAATGGCACTAAAGTATCTGCAATCCCTTAAATACTTGTCCTAGGGATGGAAAAACTGTGGTGAACTAACTGACCTTCTAGGTGATACCTTGTAGGCACCAGGATCCTGTTCCCCTAACCAGCAATAACAGGCTGGCCAGAAAGCAGACACAACAGGACAAACCACTATGCAGGAAGTATCTACATTCTTTATCTTTTCTACTCTTTCAAAAATAAAAAAGCAAATAATATTTCTTTTGTGTCAACTGTGTAAAATACTGATTTTTCATCTGCACACAGTGCAAAAGAACAGAGAGTCAGCAATTTCTATGTCACCTTTTAAGTTAATATACACCGGGAAGATCTGTAAAATGCTTTTAAATACCAAAATGTACCCAGAGCTGTAAGCTACTTACGCTGACAAATGGGAAGGCTGCCACTCCATTCAACACGCGCTCTGCCAGCAATCTCACATCGCCTGCTGGACTGCCCAATTAACCTGTGCCTGGCATTAGAGGGATTTAACATTCATTCCAGGTCATTTCAACGCACGTTATCTCCTCCTTGACACTCTGAGCAGCCCTGCTGCCACCCTGCTGATGTCAAACCTCATGGGTGAAACCCCCGTCCTAGTTTGACATCCCCTTGCCAGTTTGACAGTATATATACACATATATACTCAAGACAAAACACCTTATCTGTTCATATACGTAAAGCACTCTATACAGGAGCCACATCCATTTTAAGGGAATGAATGAATACAAGGGAAAAACAGACACTTACCAAGTGCAACCTTCTTTCCAGGTTTAAATAGCAGCAAAGAACAAGTCTGCAACCTTGAACTTACCCTTCCTCACAGCTGTAGTTCACTATTGACCCAAAAAGGAGGTCTGTTATGAAACTAATCTTGCCGTTCTCAGGTTCACCAGGATGACTGCACTGTTTCCCTGTAGGAGAACAAGACTAATTTTAGGCTCTTGTATACACCATGGTGCAAAAATGCAATTACTCCTCCAATAATCTATCCTCGTTTCCACTTCCCCCCCAAGTGGGTTTTGAATAACAAAGTTACATGGCTTTACTAGTCACATACTGCTTCAACAACAAAATAATGCTAAGGTTTTTGTAGCATGGACAGATATCCCTAATTCCTACTTGAGCAAAAGACACCAAATCAATGGAGCTATTCACTTTTACAGAACTCTAGTGCTTCTGACCACACTCCACTGCCAAGGCATGTAATAGTAGGTGATATTCCTGGGTGTTTAGCATATCCAGGTCGACAAGAGTATCTCACAGTCTTCCCAACAGGAAAGTCAATCTCATTTATATGCTCCTCGCTTAGCTCAGCAAAGAGCAACCTGGTAGGAGCACCACAACCATGACCTAGCAAGAAAGGAAACACAGAGGAGAATTAGCACTTTGCTTTGGCAGGACAAGCACAGCAGATGCAGAAAGAGACACTGTTACCAAGAAAGTGTCTGGTCTTGAATCGTTTTGATTAATACAGATGATATATCTTTTTTTTTTCTTTAATATATACAGCATTTTATCCTGTTTCTAATGGCAGCTTGTTCCCAGAATATACTTGCATCTTCCATTTGCTTGACAAGTAGAAATATAGGATTTAACCATTTTTAAAACAGAATAGAGGACATAAGATAGCAGAGCACAGCAAATGCCATGACCTACCTGCTAGTGTATGCCTCTGCAGAAGGCTTGGTGGAGGCTCATCTCTCCCACACACCGGGACAGGAGGATCCCAGGTGCCATCCTTCTGGCAGTAGATTTTAGCACTTCCTTGCAGGCTGTAACCATCATGACACTGAAATGTAATCGATTGCCCGGGTCCATATATAAATCCTTGACCATTAACTTTCCTTCCATTTTTTACGTCCGGATTCATGCAGACAGTCCCTGGAAATGAAGATGTGCAGAAGGGATGCGTAAAAGCATTTTAAAAAATTACTAGAGGATGTCAATGCTGCAGGCAATAAATTCTAGAAGACATTTCTATCAAATTCTCCGGTCACCCCTTCACAGTAGAAGGGCTTGAGATTAATTTATTCCAGGCCATACATCAAATGGGATTAATCAGCCCTACAGACTCAGTTGCAATGGGCAGTTTTTCCTCCTGCGCTTCCTGCCACGCTGGGAGCTGTTGGATTTTGGGGTGAGGAGGAAACCATGGACCCACCTTCACAGCGAGGCGTGGGGAGGCTCCAGTTGCCAGAGGCTCTGCAGAGAACAAGGCCGTTTCCAATAAGGTAGTAGCCGGGATTGCAGCTGTACATCACGGACATTCCCAAGGTGAAAAACGGCCTGTCCAGGCTGTTGTGGTGGCCGTGAGCGATCCTGGGAGGCATGGGGCACGGCCGGACTGTAAAAGAGAGGGACAGTGTCTCTAATGAAGCAAGGAAGAGTAAGGAAGCAAGGAACAGCAGGAAAGGGGGAAGGGGCGCAGTGTGGAGGCTGAGGTGCTGCAGCAAGGCCAGGAGCACCCAGCCACGAGCAGCTTGGACAGGGTCACCTGTCACCGGAGGGCTCGTGGTGGCACCGCAGCTCTGCCACCGTGGCCCCAGCAGCAAGGGGGGCAGCAGCACTCACCCTTGGTGCAGCTGAGCACCGGTGGGTCCCACGCGCCCCCCGGCTGGCACCGGGCCTCATAGGAGTCCTCTGAGGCATAACCATCTTCACAGGCAAAATGAAGAGTCTCGCCAGCTTTGTAGGCGCTCTGCAAGCTGAGAACTACCCCGTTCTGCACCGTGGGGCTCTCGCATCCGATGGCTGCAGAGAACACGGGTGGCATTCTTTGAATGCCCGTGTGTGGGTAGGACAGCAGCACACTCAGCCACATCCCATCACTCCCAGAACATTCCCGTGCTCCGCTGACACCCGGGTGCAGCTGGCTGCCCCCGTGGCCCTGCAGTGGGCACCAACCCACCTTCGCAGCGGGGAAGGGGCCGTCTCCACAGCCCCGTGTCCGAGCAGTTGATGGACATGTTCCCAACCATGGTGTAGCCTTCCCTGCAGGTGTAGGTCACCGTCGTTCCCCGGGGAAAGGTGTCTGAGGAGCGGCCGCTGTGCTGCCCGTTGGCGATGTTGGGTGGCCGGGAACACTTCACCTCTGGAAAGGGAGGGAAAGGGTCAGGAGAGTTCCTGCAAGAGGTGAGCTCCGAGATAAAAACACAACTCCAAGTCACCTAAGCAACGAAAACAGTGGAGAAGCTGGAAGGGGATGTAGGGGGTGTAGCCAAGGTACTGTCTATGTCTACCACGTAATAGTCAGTCTTGTGGTGTCCCAGGACTCCCCTGACTTCTCTGGCGAAAGAATGCTGAATCCATTCATATAATGCAGCAGTTCCTACCTGGAAGGCTGCATCCTGGAGCAGAGCAACAGCTGCTTGCAACTAAGCATCTCCAGCGGGTTGCTTTTTGGGCACACTAGTGCCAAGCTGGTGCTGGAGCACCTTGTGGAGGGAGCTAACTTGGGAGACACCTTTGCCTTTGGTCTCAAATCAAACACTGTGCTGGCTTTAGGAGCCAGTGCCAGCCATTCACGTTCAATAATTTGAATTATTGAGCTGCACCACAGCAGGGACCAGCCTGCACTCGCCACAGCAGGCAAGGCAGGTGGGAGGGCAGCAGGTGCCCAGCACTTGGAGAGCTTCGTTTCTCTGAGCTGGGAAACAGGAAAATGGAGATGCTGGAAGGACTCTTGGGGCCCTGGCACATGGCTTCTAACACTGAAGTGCTGCACTGATAAACCTGCATATAAAGTTACCTGTCTCCCTGTTCACAATCATAAGCTCATCCTTTAGGTTTTATAAAACTGTATAAATATATAACTGTTTAAATATAAAACCATTGAAATGGGACTCAAATTCCCCACGGAGGGTCTCAGATGCCATGGTTGACTTCTCTGCTGTGCTACCTGCCACGCCGAGAGCTGCTGGGTTTTGAGGTGACGTTGGAGGAAACCATGGACCCACCTTCACAGCGAGGCGTGGGGAGGCTCCAGTTGCCAGAGGCTCTGCAGAGAACAAGGCCGTTTCCAATAAGGTAGTAGCCGGGATCGCAGCTGTACATCACGGACATTCCCAAGGTGAAAAACGGCCTGTCCAGGCTGTTGTGGTGGCCGTGAGCGATCCTGGGAGGCATGGGGCACGGCCGGACTGTAAAAGAGAGGGACAGTGTCTCTAATGAAGCAAGGAAGAGTAAGGAAGCAAGGAACAGCAGGAAAGGGGGAAGGGGCGCAGTGTGGAGGCTGAGGTGCTGCAGCAAGGCCAGGAGCACCCAGCCACGAGCAGCTTGGACAGGGTCACCTGTCACCGGAGGGCTCGTGGTGGCACCGCAGCTCTGCCACCGTGGCCCCAGCAGCAAGGGGGGCAGCAGCACTCACCCTTGGTGCAGCTGAGCACCGGTGGGTCCCACGCGCCCCCCGGCTGGCACCGGGCCTCGTAGGAGTCCTCTGAGGCGTAACCATCTTCACAGGCAAAATGAAGAGTCTCGCCAGCTTTGTAGGCGCTCTGCAAGCTGAGAACTACCCCGTTCTGCACCGTGGGGCTCTCGCATCCGATGGCTGCAGAGAACACGGGTGGCATCCTTTGAATGCCCGTGCGTGGGTAGGACAGCAGCACACTCAGCCACATCCCATCACTCCCAGAACATTCCCGTGCTCCGCTGACACCCGGGTGCAGCTGGCTGCCCCCGTGGCCCTGCAGTGGGCACCAACCCACCTTCGCAGCGGGGAAGGGGCCGTCTCCACAGCCCCGTGTCCGAGCAGTTGATGGACATGTTCCCAACCATGGTGTAGCCTTCCCTGCAGGTGTAGGTCACCGTCGTTCCCCGGGGAAAGGTGTCTGAGGAGCGGCCGCTGTGCTGCCCGTTGGCGATGTTGGGTGGCCGGGAACACTTCACCTCTGGAATGGGAACAGACATTGCTGACTCAGCTGTGTACCATTTTGCATGTTATCAGAACTGTTTGCCAGGATAATATCCTGAATTCTGCTCAGTCGTTGCTCTATTTCCTGTCCCGATGTATTAGTTAACAGAAAACTTCAGCCACAGCAAGATTATTTTTCACATTATAGCTGGAGGGGATTACTACTAAGGCCAACGTTTCCTGACATCAAAGCTTACATGTGAACACACAAGAGCAGCAAAGGGAGTGAGAAGTTGTGATTGCTTCCCGTTCCCACTTCAGATCACAGAACGTGCTAGCAGGAAGCAAACAGGGCAACGAAGGCATCCCACTGTGAGCTATAAGCAGAATGAGCAGTTCCCTGGTGGGAAGCAGACATCGCCACTTCCCTGCAGCTGGCCTGCGCATCGCTTGCATGCTCGAGATATTGCAGCCTCCTGCTGCAGCACGGGGAGCAGAAACACCACAGCACACAAGGAGATCAACTGGGATCTCAATATATTCTCGTCCCTCTCAGAGCCCAGGAGGGAGCAGTAAGCTCCGGTAGCTTCTGGAGATGGACAGTAAGCTACTTTTGAGCTGATTATGTCTCCCCGTGCATTGATTCAAGATGAGAAGCAAGGCCAGGTCCATCCAGGCTTTGCTTTCCCACCGAATTTCAGTAGGCAGAAGAGGGAGCTTTTCCCCCGTCGTTGTCATTCACACCCCTGCACTGGGACACTTGCCCTTTTTGCACACTGGCAGAGGGGGACTCCACGTGAAATCAGCTCCGCACACGGCTGCGCGGGAGCCCTGGATGGCGTAGCCTGGATTGCACGCAAAGCTCGCGGTATCCCCGGGCCTGTAGATGTAGGGAGCCGGCAGTGTCCTCCCATTCTGGATGTGCGGGAATGCGCACTGAGCATCTGGAAAAGGCAGAGAAATACCCACATTGAGCTGCGCCGCTCTCCAGCCTGTCGTACTCGTGAAGGTTTCCCTGGCACTTGCTGAATGGCGAGAGATCCCTGGGGAAGAGCTCTGTCCTTCGCTTGTCCCACACGCACAGCCTCAGCTAGGGTGGCTCTATGGGGCCCCAGGGTGATCCCAGCCGCTTCCCCAGCAGCAGAGCGGGGACATGGGATCCGTTATCACCCGGTGGCACCAAAAGGCCCTCCAGACCTTGCTGCTCCCCGCTAAAGGACAGGCAGCAGAGTGCTTGGGCACATCTGGTGCCAGCGTGACCTGCCCCCTTGCTCTAGCACCACTCGTCTCCATCTCATCCTTGCCATGGAAACGCTGGGAGGATTTGGCCAGGAGTTAATGCTGGCTATGCTCTTGAGGGCTCATCCGAGGAGGGACCGGCATGCAGGGGACAGAGCCGAGCCGACGGCGATGTACGCACTGAGGCGGCACTGCGGCGGTGCCCCGCTCCACGCGCCCGTCCGCCCGTCCGCCGTCGCGCAGTGGATGTTGGCCTCGCCAACGCGGACATAGCCTTGAATGCACGTGTACGTTATGACTGATCCATTGGGGAACGCGCTCATGAACCGGCCCGTGTGCATCCCGTGGGGAATATCCGGAGGTCGGGAGCACTGGATGCCTGTAGGAATGAAGTGGCGGCAGAGAGTCACCGCGGGCAGAGCAGCAGCGCTAGGTAAATATTTGCAGCAGGCACAAGAATGCAGCAGGAATGCAAAGCGGGCGTCTTTGGCGCGATGGGAGGTGATGTCTCGGACCAACGTGCCAGCAGGGCGGAGGCGAGCGCGTAAAAATAAATATTGCAAAAGCAAATGCAGCTTGATCTTCCTCCAAAGCGGGGACTGGGGACATTCACCTTTTCTCACACAAGCCACCCCTTTGCCCCTGCGCGTTGCCACCCTGCAAGGCGCCATTTGGGGGGATTCCCACCCTGAATTCATTTATTTAAAGAGCCCTCTTGACTCGCTGCGAGCGAGGCGCAGGTGTCTAGTGCCCCAGGCGTCCCCTGCTTACCTTGTGCCTGGGCCCGGGCGGCCACGAGCAGAGCGCAGGCGCCCAGGAGGCGGCCGGCGAGCGCCATGCGCGGCCCCCGACAGCCGCCGCGGCCACTGCGGCTGACCCGGGGCCGCGGGCAGATATGGACCCCGGCTTCCCCCCGCACGCGGAAGGAGATGCAGGTGACGGCAGAGCCAGGGGCTTCCCGCCGCTGTCACCGCCGCGCTGGAGCCGGCAGCGAGGGGGAAGAGGCGCCATGAGGGGGAAGAGGGCGCCCTGAGGCGAGGAGGAAGAGGCGCTATGAGGGGGAGGAGGGTGCCCTGAGGCAAGGGGGAGGAGGGCGCCATGAGGGGGAAGAGGGCGCCATGAGGGGGAAGAGGGCGCCCTGAGGCGAGGGGGAAGAGGCGCCATGAGGGGGAAGAGGGCTTGAGGCAAGGGGGAGGAGGGCACCATGTGGGGGAAGATGGCGCCACGAGGGGAGGGAGGACAGGGCGCCCTGAGGTGAGGGCACACAACTGAGTGGGAAGCGGTTTCCACAGGGTCTCTTCCCCAAACCACCGGCTCTTCCCTCCCGGAAGCAGCTGGGAGGGTGCAGAAGGGCAAGGTGGGGACGTTGGCAGCGTTTCCCTCCTCATGGCCACCGCGCAGAGCCACAGCGCTCCCAAACCCACCACCAAGATCCCCCACTCCTCCCAACCATTACTTCTCCAGGAACAAGTGTGAAGCAAACAGCCTTGAAACCTCATAATTTAATTCAAGTCATTGCATGTGCGTTCTACAAAGTGATATTTTGTGCAACTCATTCACAGTTGCGGTTACACATTCACATGCTTTTACCGGCAGATAACCTCCACGGTGACAAGCTCCCTCACAGCACTTATGGTCACCAACGTGGGGACACGAATGGATCAGTTCAACACAGCCCGAAAGACAAGTCAAACTCATTCAGAAAGAAAAAAATCACTCTGAATTATACAGTAGGAATGGCAACTTTGTAGGATTAAGATAACAAAATCGATCCCTAAGCTACTAACCTTTGTATTTATGTTTGTTCATCTAGTCATTCATTTGCTTTATGGAAAAAAAAAAGAAGTGCAAATTCCTATTTCTTGAGACTAATTTCCGAAAAGAGTCATTTTGCGGCAGCACAGAACTATAGCTTGTGAGGACAAGTTCCTGTTAGCAGGAACACGCGGGTTCGAATGCAGAACTGCACAGGAGGCAGGTGCTCTAAGGACACCGCAGTGCCACAGGGGCCAAGCCAACCGAGTGGTAATTTGACCCTCTGATCATTTAACTTGGTGCTGCTAAGACCAGGGAAGACAGCACTGCTGTCTCCAGGACCCACTATCAGCCAACAAAACAATTTTGCAAATCAATGAATTGAACTCAATTTCTGCAAATCAAGGGAATTATGCATGTCAAGGGAGGTCTTGTCACTTGAGCCGTCCCTGTGGCACCTACAAAGCCCACATCGAGCAGGAAGGAAGGGGATGGCACACCTTATTTTAGCACGCTTTCTAACTCCTTTTTTACCCATCTATATCCCACACCCATCTCAACTCGTCCTCAGTGCAACACGCATCACTAGACCAATTCTGTCAGGACAAAAGCAAAACATGCAGAAGATGCAGGTGTCCGGATTACCACGGGTGACTGCACGAAGGGCTTGGCTTCCTGCGCAGCAGCACCCACATCCACTCAACACGCTGCACCAAGAGCTCCCCACAGCACCAGGCCAGCGGACTTCCCTGAGCTGCCAGCACGGCTGGCCATAGAACCACAGAATGGCTGGGGTTGGAAGGGACCTCTAGAGATCATCTAGTCCCCTGCTCAAGTACGGACACCTAGAGCATGTGGCACAGGGTCACATCCAGGCAGGACGCCACAAAACCAGGTTTTGCTCCTTCACCTTCAAGTGGCCTAGAGGAGCCTCTAGAGCTGAGCTGCTCCCAAGGTCTTCCCCGCACAGGGGTCCATACTCCTCCTCTGCCCACGCACAGCCCCTTGCATCACCCTCTCCAAACTAGCAAACTCCTCTCCAGTGCAAATTAAGACATTGCCTTTCTATCAGTCAGGAAGCACGGGAGCAGAAAACGAAGAGTTCAAACAAGGCGACTGTTGTGGTGTTTGGTGGAATCTGCAAAGGCACCTGCTTGCGTTGGGTTGCCGTGACGTTTCCATAGACTGAACACGTGCCCACGGACAAGCCGCACTGACGCTGTGAAACGCCCATCCTGTTTAACTTTCACCCCAGCCCAGCAACCCCCTCAGGCACCTCCTAAGAAGAGTTGAGTCAATGAAGACTGTTTCAGCAAAGCAGGAAGAGAAAAGCTTTGATAAGATAAGGAGATCACAAGATTAGTTTTAATATCAGCAGGAAGATCCAGAATAGTAGTTCTCTTAAATAAGGCATTTAAATATTTTTCTCCAGTGAAATACTAATTTATATGGATTGCTACTTGCGCAACAGCTCATGCTTGCCCTGCAATAAAAACTAGAGCAAACACTCTTGTGTGAAAATCCTCAGGTCTCTCAGTACCTACAGAATATGAACAGGAAACACAACTCAGACATTAACCTTAATTTTCTCAAGAGACTCACAGGAACAGTCTGTTAACTCTCTTAGCAGCATCACTTCGCTCTTCAGGACACTTCAAGACACTTGTAAACCCCAGTTAGGATCAGACGACACTACCTTGGTGGAGGTGCTACATAATGGTACCTGAAGAGCTCCGTTTTCATGACTCTACAGTATTGCAGGACAAAGTCTTTGGCATCATTACAACCTCACAGGGGATATCTGCACTTGATTTCTGAATCGTAGTTTCATCTGGGTGGCCAGGAGCTGTCCAGCAGAGGCCACATACAAAGTGCTACATGTTCGACACAAGATGCAGCTATTACACCTGCAACCCAAAGCACAAGCAGTTCCCAGGCAGCAGCAGTGAGGATGGTGGAGGATCAATGCCATTTTTTTCATCTAAGGTTCACAGATTGCTACTTCTAGTCCCGTCTCACAAGAGTGAAATCCAAAACCCTGAGATCAGTGAGAACAAGTCCAAAACATCCACAGTCCAGTGCTCCGACTCTTCCAGTTGCTGCTTCATAAACTAAAAGTGAAGAATCAGGATTGCCAGGAGGAGAGGCAGGATTCCTGCAAGCAACAAACAAGAAACTTCAGTCTTCACGCTACATACATTTGTTTACTTTTTGCCTCCCCCCTCCCAGACAGACTTTAGCATTTTCTCCTCTTTTCAAAGGATGACCATAAAAAAGCAAAAATATAAATATGACAAGCGTGGAAAGCTCATAGGCCTATTCCAGGCTTAAGCAGAATGTATGTAATTTCTTATGAGACAATAACTTAAAATGGGGCAGGCGGTGTGGTTAAGAGTGACTTCAGAGAACACCGCGATGCTATCAGCCCGACGATGCTCACAGCTCAGCAGCCAACACTTCCTGCTGCTTCCTCCAAGGGGCTGTAGCGAGCAAGGGAGGAATCCCTGGCAGCTGGGAGAACAGCCCCTCACTCTGCTATGGGTGGCATTTGCTGTCATTAGGACACACATTTAGCACGAGCACTGCACAGCACAACAGACCAGTCGCGCATCACGCATGCACAAGGTGCAGGAATTTCTTTTACTCACCAGCAACAATCTTGTTAGCCGTACCTGGAAAAGAAGGGAGTAAAATGTGAAACTGAACACGCACTAAGCATGTGCAGGCTGTTTTGGGGAGTTTTGAAGGCTTATTCCTTAACTGAGTATCTCATTTGAGGATGTGCAAAGGAAGCGAAAGTAGAGGTGTTCCGAGAAAGAGTAGAAGGCTGCGAGATAGACAGAGGGGACAGTCACCTTTGCATTCAGGAGTAGGCTTGCTCCAAACTCCACGAGATTCACCTTCCACTGTACAGTGGATAGAGGCTTTCCCAACAAAGGTGAAGCCGTCGTTACATTTATAGCCTACAACAGAGCCGTGAGGGAAGCTGCTTTCTGCTGTGCCATTGTGTATCCCATTGTCGATCGTCGGTGGTGGTCCACAGGAAACACTGAGGGGCTCTCCTACGGGAGGAACAGCACCAAGAGTGTCTGAGCACATTCCTAACTGAAATTAGGGCAGGGATGTGGGAAGAAGATACAGCTAACTGAAACACATCTAGAAACATCTGAAAATACTTCTAGCTTTCTTGCTTAATACTAGACTTCAACTACTGCCTACGAGCCACAGCTCGAGGACACCTCTCCATGAAATAAGCCACTGAAGCACCTCATCAGACTGCTCTGTGTTGCTCTTCTCTGGCTCCCTCCAATTTGTCAGCATGACTTTTGAATAGCACAGAATATTCCAGCTCACAGCACAAGCTAGTATTGAAATTTGAATTTTACAGCAGCTTCAAGCACAATTAAGACCAGACCAAGCTCAGACCAGGCACAATTCCTCTTACTTTCACAGGTCGGAAATGCTGTATTCCAGGCAACTCCATTTCCTGAAGCTATGCATGTGGCAGAAGATGGCCCATTTAATTTAAACCTAAAAAAAAGAAAGTTTTACAATTTTTGGAAAACAACCCAGAAAGGGTTCTTTGCCCTCTCCCCCACCATTGCATGGATACGAGAAATCGCTCCTGCTGTGAAATGGTATCTGGACACGCCAAAAGCTATTGTAAACCAGCAGATAAGGGCTGCCCTGCCCTGACCAGCGGAGAAGGGTATAAACTTCCAGGAACTTTAGCAGGAGGGAGACCTCAGGAGGGTCTCGGCAAGAGCACAGGAATAACTCCCCATCTCGGAGAGCGGGAATCACTGCCTCCTTTTCTTGGGAAAGGATTGAAGGGGATTCGCCCAAACCCCAGACCTGGAACAGCCTCCCAGGCTTCTGTCGAACATTGTCCCAGGGTGCTGGTGACCCACCATAGCTCAGAAGAGCTGCATCCCACCCTGCACTGAAGCGGTTCGCTGTGTTCCCAATCACACACAAATTGCCACGCTTTCTGCTCTCCCTGAGGAGAGAACACAGTTTTCCTGGGCACTTGTATGGCACCCAGAGGGTGGATGTTCTGCCCGTCCGTGAAGTGCATCCTGATCCCTGCTCTCGGCCTTCAGCTTCACTCCCTTTTAAGTAGTAATGCACTCACCCAGCGTTACAGGTGAATGTCACGGTTGCCTCAAACTCGAAATTGTCTCCTAACACTTTCCCGTCCTTTATTTGGGGAGTAGAACATTGTCGTCCTAGAAGAAAAGAAATCGGCATGGGAATTACTTCATTTGTCTTTGGAGAGCAACGCCGACTGATGGCTCTTGAACAGAGTTACACGACTGAGACCGAGACCGTGGGCAGGCTGGCACCCGTGCCAAAACCCAGTGCCCCGAGACGCCTGGGGAGGCCTCGGCCTCAGCAGAGGAGCCTTTGCTGCAGCCTGGCACGCGACAACGGAGAGAGATAGGGCAGCAGCCGGCACCAGGCACCGCACGGCTCGCACCCAGCACAGCGCACGCCTGCAAGAGGCAGCTTCTTAAACCAAGAAGCCAGAGGGCCAGAGATAAATAAGACCGCTAATGCAAAGCAAACATGCAGCACCCAATATACGACAGGATACGCCACTCCACCAGTCTTCAACTTCCTCAATATTTAGGGGCTTTTCCAATACCTGTATGAGGTGTCTTGCTAAGAGCAATTTTTTATGCATTGCCAAGAAGGGTCTGAAGTTTTTGCAGACCTTTGTTATTTTAGAACAGTACTGACGTGATATGTGTCAGTCAATGGTAATTTCACTATTAGTCAGTCAGTCTTATTGTGGCAATATTACATGTCATTAGTTCAATGTTTCTCAGTAACTGTGATTACAATCTAAGCTTGTTTTATTGCAGCAGTCAAGCTCGGAAAGTCAATGGGAAAGGCTAGGAACAGGAAGCAACAAGGAATACAAAGGTCTATGGCCCTGTCTCACCAATACCTCTGACTGTCCTCCTTTACCTTGCTAAAAACAATGAGAAAAAACTGATCTGCAATTATGCTCGACTGTAATTGCTTCTTGAGAATCACTCGGTATGCAAACACAAGCAAATTCATCTGAGTTATGGGGAGTTGGAGGCAGAACAAAGCCGTTCTTTAGTTTGTTCAGAAAACAAAGCACTTGGTCTAGACACGTGAGAAATGTCCACTTAAAGGCATGCAGACCTTGTTCTAAGCTTATCAGGTAGACCAAAATACTACATTTGTCCCTATGCACTTTAAAGGGTTCATGAAGAAACTACCAGGTGTGCCAGCACAGAGATGGGCTTGAGCTATCTTTCAGAATCAGTAACACTTTGAGCATATAAAGGCCACTGGTACAGCATCAAGATATATCACTGGTATATCAGGATAGGGCAGGAACAAGGATACTCACGTGTACAGAACTTGGAGCTCGCGGACCAAGTTGCATTTGTCAGACAAGTAACAACAGGAGACTTCCCACTTGCTGCAGTGTAACCTGGTTTACAGGTGTAAGTCAGCTCAGTTCCAACAATGTACTGGCTGCTCACGGTGCCCGGTAATCCGGCAAAAGTGAAGTTTGGAGGAGGACCACAGTAACCTGGCAATTGGAGACAAAGGCAAAGGCAGCTGCAGAAGAATTCCCAAAGGGTATCCAGTAACAGTAAGCCGACTGTTTGGGAGGACACATCCTTTTAAACGTGTTGGTTGCCAGTGTCCTGGGTCCAGTTTGCATCTCGGGAACAGCAGCGTGCATCACAGTTTGTGTAATTGGAGAACAGATGCACACTGAGCAGCATCTCTGCTCCTGAGATGCTACTTTGCTCAGCACCAGCCCAGGATGAAGCACCTGGATTCAGCTGAGCCCACAGATCTGCAAACCGGTGAAGCAAGAGCTTCAGGTCTAGGAAGACCCACATCTTTCAGCACACTTTTGGATCATGTGTAGTTCACAAAAAGCTTCATCTCTAAACATATCAGTAGCCTGGGCTCCACCACAAGGGCTCTTAACCCAGCACACGCACAGGGGTGCCCAACACACAGCTACAACCGCACGGGGTTGGGATCTCACCTCCGGAACCGCTGCTACGCTTGTACTTACGTGGGTCACAGCGTGGCAGGGCTGGCTTCCATGTGCTGTCGGCTTCACAAGTAATGACACTGCTCCCGTTCATGAGGTAGCCGAGTTTACACTGGAAAGTGACTGCGTTCTTATACGTGTACACAGTGCCAAAGCCAGACACCTTCTCCCCGTTTGGCACCTCTGGATTTTGACATCTCACCACTGGAAACAAACCAAGCCAAGAAGAGGACTTGTCAGAGGAGGGAAAGGGCCAGTGGCGTTATGTGAGAAGTGGTCTGAGCAGGACTGCCTCTATGAGAGACTTTTCAAGAGCTTTTGAGGAGCAGAACCTTCTGAATAACTAAATCATTTTCATTTACGTTTGCTAGAATATGAAGGAAAAATAAGCGTAGTTGCTGCCACAGGGACGGTGCTGCTGCAGGTGTGGCAGCTCTATTCTGCAATGCAATGCTCTCTATTCTAGATCGATCTGGATTATAAAAGTGGCTTTCCATGGGCAGAAGAACCTGGGAAACGAAGCCCTGTCTCTGACCACAACTTCACTGCCTTAAGCCTTTGGGAATCATTTAAAACTCAAATTAACTTCTCATGTTTGTCAATCCATCTGGAAAGCAGAGTTTGACATGAAGGAGGCAAGAGAAATGAAATCAAAAGAAAACGGAGAGCAAGAAGACGTTTACCTTTGCATTCAGGGGCCGGATGACTCCATTTTCCATTCAATTTGTCATCTGAAGTACAGTGAATCTGGGACTCTCCGATGAGAGTAAAATTTTGGTGACAGCTGTAAGTAACAGTGGAGCCAAAGGTAAAGCTTTCGTCATGAGCAGTGAACTGCCCGTTTGCAATCTCAGGAGGAGGCTCACAGGGAATAACTGCAAGGAAAAATAGCAGAAAAATGTAATAACATTTCCATTAAAATACAAACCCATAATCTCTGTCTGCCAAAAAGGTATTAATCAAAGAAAAATCAAGGAACAAATCCAAAGGCAGCCTCTTACTTTCACAGAACGGAATCTGGTTCCAGGCAACGTCAGTGCCATGAAGGATACACTGTGCAACTGGATCCCCAATGAGTCGGTACCTAAGGAACGAAGGGTTGAATCTCTTTAAAAACAAAGAGTGAGAAAAAAAGGGAAATTCAGGAAGTTTTATCATTTCTAATGGCTCTGAATCTCCTCCCCTGCCTGTTTTCCAAGGAAACTGCTCCAAGGCTCCATGTATCCCGCTCCCTTCGGTGCTGTCCCCTGGTCCGATGCAGACCAGCCTGGTACGAGGGCAGACACTCACCCTTCGTTGCAGCTGAAGTGAATCATCCCTCCGAAGAGGAAGTCGGCGTTGTCATCAAACCTGCCGTTGGGTATCTCCGGGACACTGCAGCGCTTCCCTGCGGGACAGGGGACGGCATTAGCTGAGTTTCAGGCCGTTAGGATGAGGTGCAGGTCACGCCGCCCTCCAGCATTATCAGGGACCTGCCTTCCCTCTCCAGCTTCTAGAAAAGCTTATGACCCACATTAAACTCTGAGGAACTGAAAGTTACATACAGTTAAGGGCAATCAAGGAGCACAGATTTACGGGTATTTACACATTTAGGGAGACCCAGGGACCTCAGCACCGAGGCCCCTTCCTGCAGCAAGGAGACCCCCTCCGCCTGCCCATTGCCAGGAGGTGACAGACACCGTTTCCCCATCCCACCTTTGCTTTGGCCCGACACGCGGCCATGCTTGCTCTGCCGCAGCACTTTGCATTACTCCATGGGTAATTAAAGGAAATTAAAGGGCCCTCTGTTGGGACCCAGCTGTGGGGGCACCCATGGGCCCGGCCAGGGACGCACCGATGCAGAAGTCGCTGTCGAAGGACCACTCGGTGTCGATGCACACGGTGTAGGGGACCTTGCCCTGGGCTGGCACGTGCCCCGGCCGGCACTTGTACTTGACCCGCGCGCCGGCGACGTACGAGCCGTTTGTGGGCCCGTCCGGCTCGGCGAAGGAGAGCCGCGGCGGCGGCCCGCAGTCACCTGGGGAGCGCAGGGGACGGTGCTCACGGCCCTGCCCCACACAGCCTCGTCCTCGGGGCCGCGTGTCGCCTGCCTGCAGCGCCCCAGCTTGAGCCCCCTTCCTAGGCATCTCCGGGCCATCCCCCAGTGCCTTTCTCTGGCATTCCCAGCTCCAGAACCTTCCCCATGTTCCCCTCATCCCCAGCCCCATCCTCATCCCCTTTCCCACGCCCTTTACTTGTTCCCAGCCTTATCCTTCTCCCCTTCCACACACATCTCCATCCCCTTCCAGTCCTGCCTCCATCCCCTTCCCCTGCTCCCAGCCCCAGTCCTGCCTCCATCCCCTTCCCCTGCTCCCAGCCTGATCCTTCTTGCCTTCCACTCCCATCTCCATCCCCTTCCCCTGCTCCCAGCCTTAGCCCACTCCCCTCCCAGCCCCATCTCCTTCCCC